>NW_027528795.1:34300-42005 GCF_008692635.1 Crocuta crocuta
CTCGCTCCCAGCTGAGCACCACACTGCTGCGGCGAACGTGGGAAGTTCTTTATCTCTGTCAACAACAGAGAGTTCACATGGGAGAAAAGCCCTGGGTGCGGCAGATGTGAGAGGCTCTTTAGACAGCTCGTGAAATGTCAGAGTTCAGCCTGGGGAAGGGGCTTCTAAGGGCAGTGGCTGCGGGGAAGCCTCCAGCTCCGGCTCGCACCTCTTGGCATTGGAAAGCTCACACCAAGGGAAATTGGAGGAGCACAGCGGACTCAGGAGAGCAGCCAGCCCGAGGGCTAATCTGATTACACTAGAAATTTAACAACCCAGAGAGGTTGCTTGTTGAGGCAGCGGATGTGGGAAAACCTTTGCACAAAGATCTAAACTCTTCCAGCACCAGGAAGGGCCCCCTGGAGAAAGGCTGTAGAATTGCAGAGAAGATGCTCTCTTTTTTTCAGTAACATAACAACTCAGGACAGAGAGAAGCTCTGAGGATAGCCTTTAAAAAAAAAAAAAGTCTATTTATTTACTTTGAGAAAGAGGGAAAGAGAGAGCGTGGGCAAGTAGGGGAGGGGCAGGGAGAGAGGCAGAGAGAGAATCCCAAGTAGGGTCTGAGCTATCAGTGCAAAGCCTGACGCGGGGCTCAATCCCACCAATTGAACCAAGAGATCATGACATGAGCCGAAATCAAGAGTCTGACTCTTAACGGACTGAGCCGCCCAAGTGACCGGTGACAGAGGATTCTTGATGACCCGGATGGAAAGGGCTCTCATTGTGCACTGGTGTTTGCAGCCAAGGTTGAGGACAGAGATGGTGGAGTGAATACGGGGTTATGAAATCTTCTGTTTTTCTAACATAAGTGGTAAATCCAGATTTTCATGTGCAATAATTCATTTAAACATTTTTTGAGGTATAATTGATGTATAAGAAACTATGAATAGCTGGTGTATGCCATTTTGTAAGTTTAAAATACGTATTCATGGATGAAACCATCATCATAATAGGCATATCCGTCACCACCAAGTTCACCCTTATAATTGCTCTCTCTTTCTGCCCTCTCAGCGCCACATCTTCAGGAAACCAATGCTTTTCTTTCTTTTTATTATTGAATTGTTTGTCTCTCTAGAATCATAAAGTTGACTTCTTTTGTCTGATTTCTTCATTACAGCATGATTATCTTGTGATTCTCCCTGCCGTGCATGTGAATAGTTCATTCATACGATGAATATACCACAGTTAATCTCCTCTAGTTAATTGACATATGAATTTTTAGCTTTTACAAATGAATCTGCTAGGACTGTGAACATATAAGCCTCTATATAAACATATGCTTTCATTTCTCCTGAGTTAATGCCTATGTCAGAGAGCATAGGAATGTTTAACTTTTTAAGAGACTGCCAATTTGTGTTTTAAAGTGTATGTTTCTGACAGCAGTGTGGAGTGGTTATGGGTTTTTTTTTAGCATCCTCACTTAAAATGTCCTTGGTGGGAGGTTTGAATTGTTTCCATTCTAATAGATGTGTATTGTGATTTTAATTCGTATTTCTTTACTGACTCATGATTTTGAGCAATTTTCATGTGTTTATTTGCAACCCCATAGCTTCTTTGGAGAAATGGAAGTCTGTTTCTTTTGTCTATTTTTAAATGCCCATTGGTTAATATTTCCATTTTCATTAAGAAGGAGACAGTTAAACAGCAAAATATTTGGAAACTTTAGTCATTTAACAGGGACACCAATGGCTTCTTTCTGGAAGGGTAAAGCTTTTTGAATCTTAGAAGTGTATTTCATCAAAATTTTCTGGCGTTCACAATGTAAATCTGCTGACGTGGTGTACTTTAAAAATATATGAGAACTGTTCTGTCTTCTCTACCACTTTAAGTGAGTTAAGTAAGCAATCAATTAAGTGATAAATCAAACTCTGAAAATACCTTAAAAATAAAAACAACAAATGCAGATTTCCACTGCCAGGCGTGTTGTATACACAAGAATGTGGAGACGCACACTCGGGGATGCTTACGCTAACATTTTAACAACAAGAATGTGGCAGCAACTATTCCCTGGTGGGGCATTGGATCAATATGCTGTGGATTGTCCATGGAAGAGAAAGCCGTGCAGTGTAAAAAGGGCAGGTAGATTCATAGGGGCTGCTGTGAAAAATTACCAGGACATGTTGTGGGAAATGACGTGCACATTCATGTGTGTGAATAAAAAGTACTACCTCTAGATGGCACACCTGTGTGGCCCAGTCAGTTGAGGGTCTGACTCTTAATGTCGGCTCAGGTCTTGATCTCACGGTTCATGGGATCAAGCCCTGCATCAGGCTCTGTGCCGACAGTGTGGAGCCTGCTTGGGATTCTCTCTCCCTCTCTCTGCCCTTCCCCTGCTCATTCCCTCTCTATTTCAAAAATAAAATAAACATAAATAAATACTTTTTAAAAAAGTACTACCTCTAGAAATAAAACAAGGTATCACTGGGGTCTGGTAGGGGTTACTTTCATTTTATATTTATGCCTTCTTTAGGAGTTTACCACAGACATGTACTACATTATATTAAAGACTAGATATTTAACTCTGACAATCAAAGCTGAAAAGCAACTGTGTAATTTAGGACAAAGGGTGAGGTTGAAATGTAGATACACATGTAATTCCAAATCAACAAAGTCGATGCTTTAGAGATTTCATAGACACGTAATAGTCCAGTCTTTCTGGTTTTCAAAATCATTTGCACCACTGTGCTGTCAGTGTTAGAAATCAGCTAGCTTGAAAAGTTACTTAGAATCAGCTGGAAAGTCGGACGCCTGGCTGTGCCTGTGGCCTGGCTGGCGGGGGTGCCAGGGACACATGACTTTAGTTTCAGGGCACATGGCATGTGGGGGCAGATGCCCAAGTGGCAGATGAGGTTCCTGGAAGGGCACTAACACATGAAGGCATCTCTCAGAAATCGCCTGGACACCAGAGCCTCTCCCGCCATTGGTAGAGGCTTTTTGCTTTATGTTTTTGTGGGATTTTGTTGTTGCTCTGGGCAGGGGCAACCAATCATGTGATCCTGCTACACCTGACATGGGGCCGACCCCATTTCTCAAAATCCCAGGAAACAAATGGAGATTCTTGTGATGTGCTTCGGTGCTCCTTCCTCTGGTGTGTTAAAAGAAAATTTTCCACAGACAATTTACTCATCTACAAGGCTTTTATCCCATGATTAATGAGCCGGGCAGTGTCCAGTCTAGCAGGGAGAAAGACGCGCTAGAAGAGCTGCACAAAGCGAGATTTTTATAGACCGAATGGAGCAGGAACAAGCAAGTTATCCAGGACATTTGCTAATTGGTTATACAGGGTTGTTTTCTGTAAGTGCAGCAGAGGGAAGGCTTGGGGTTGGTCGGCTCAGGTAATGTGTGCTCAGCACGTAAGGGTGAGATGGTGGATGTCAGCCTTCCTCTTCCGGGAGAGCAAGCCCAGGAACTTCAGCACCATTTGGTTTCCTGGTGTGGGGCTTGGCATGAGCGACTCCATCTTGAGCCTAATCTGGTTCCTTTAACAGGTGTGAATCACAGGGCTCCTTGTCCCTGGGCTTCCCTCCTTGTGTTTTCAAGCAATCCTCCCTTCCTTTAAACTCAGACTTTCCCGGTACACGTGTCAAGGATGATGTGATCCTCTGTGATGTTTCGTCAACAATGTGAGTGCGCCCACGTGGGCCTTCGTGCGGTTTCTGTTTTATTGCTGTTTATGTGGTTGTAGCTCTTTTATGATGGATTTCACTTCAAACTTTACTTTAAAATAAAAACCAGGGATTTACTTTCCAATGGAACAGTGATGAGTATGTTTCATGCTGCAGATGACAGTGGCCTCCTTTGGTCCTAAAGTGGGTGGGGTTCTGTGGGTCCACACACTTGTGCCCGATGAAGCACCAGGTCCCCAGAATCAATGTCCACCTGCTGGTCTCCAAAATTCAGTCAGCCTGCTCACTCAAGTTCGCAAGGTCTATTTTACCCGAGAAGAATGATGAGATTGGGTCTGGCAAACATTTAGAGACTTGATGGAATCGATTATAAAGTCAAAGGGGAAACAGGATTCTATTTCCCAAGATTTTGTTTCCTGGCAACTTTTTAGGATCTCATCTAGTTTATGATAATTTTACACTTATTAGAAAAACACGAGCATGAATGATGTGGTCTCACCTCCACTGGCAGATTTTCATCTTAGATTTGTTTCCCCAATTACGTCCTTCTGTGATGGTACCTTTAAAAATGAGGAGGAACAGAAATATTTACACCCCATCACAAACTTCATCTCTAAAATCAGCTTTTTTATATTTAATATTTTAAAACGTTATAAATTGTAACACATTTTCAAAATACATTTCACCAGCTAATGAGTTTTTGCAATTTCTTATGGCAGTTGTGTGAATTACCAATATCGATTAGATTGAATTTTCTTTCTGTTTTAAAGAGTCATGAGATCCTGGAGGAAGTTAAGTGATGTGTAAGTCATGGGACTTGGGAATTCTGATGTTTTCAACTCAACCCAACATCATTCTTGATTAGAAGGCTTTGGAAGTGTTTCAGCTGAGGAAGTTAAGAGGCAATTCTCCCATCTAACAGATGGTGTGACTGAAGACGTGTGGGCTGTCAGCATCTTTGCTGCTGATCAACGTTATAGTAGTGATGTCACCAAACACAATTAAGTTATTGTTTCCTAAAGGATGGGAATAGGTCATTGCATAAAGACCTATTTCTTTCCGAGGAAAAGACTGAGGGAGTTTCTGCAAAAACTACCAAAAGTAACTGGGAAGAAAAGAGAGATTATAGAAAATATTAAAGTATTAATGTCCCATGATTAAAAGAAGTAAGATACTGTTCCAGCAACAAAGGAGAAATCAGGGGAAGAATAAAGCCTGGTGCTCAACGTCACTCACCACCAGGGAAATGCAAGTCAAAACCACAATGAGATATCAACTCATACCTGTTAGACTGACTATCATTAGAAAGACAAAGATAGCAGGGGCACTTGGGTGGCTGAGTCCTTAAAGGTCTGACTTTAGCTCAGGTCATGATCTCATGGTTCGGGAGTCTGAGCCCCGCATCAGGCACTGTGCTGACAGCTCAGAGCCTGGAGCCTGTTTTGGATTCTGTGTCTCCCTCTCTCTGCACCTCCCCTGCTGATGCTCAGTCTCTGTCTCCCAGAAATTAATAAATTTTAAAAAATTTTCTAAAAAAAGAAAGACAAAGATATCAAATGCTGGCAAGGTTGTAGAGAAAAGGGAACTCATGTACACTATTGTTAAGAATATAAATTGGTGTGGTCACTATAAACAACCGGTTTGGAGGGTCCTCAGAAAATTAAAAATAGAATTATCTTATGATCCAGAAATTCTACTTCTGGGCATCTATCCAAAGACATATATCCAAAATGGGATCTCAAAGAGATATTTGCACCCCATGTTTATTCTGATATTATTCTAAGCAGCCAGGAGATGGACACAGAGTGTCAATAGATGAATGGATAAAGAAGATGTGGTACATATATAGGGTGAAGTATTATTCTGCCACAAGGAATAAAGAAATCCTGCCCTTTAAAACAACATGGGTGAGTCTTGAGTACCTTATGCTATGTGAAATAAGTCAGACAGTGGAAGAGATATTGCATGGTATTGCTTATATATGAAATAGTGTAAAAAAGAAAAAAAAAGTAAACCTCATAGAAACTGAGAGTAGAAAAGTGATTGCCAGGGGCTGGGGGTAGAGGGAATAGGGAGAGGTTGTGAAAGGGTGTAAAATTTCAGTTATAACATGAGTAAGATCTGAGGATTTAAGGTAAATCATGGTGACTATAGTTGCTAACACTGCATTATGTGACTGAAATTCACTAAGAGAGTAGAGCTTACATGTTTCCACCAAAACAACACCAACAGAAACATAAACATGTGAGATGGTGGCTGTGTAAGGGAAGGAAAGCAGACCTAGTGCTGAAGGTGTAGAATTCAAGAGCAAAGAACTAAGATGAGTGGGTACAGCTGTTGGAGTTGGGGGAGGTCAGAAACAATTATGCAAAATTGTTACTCTAGTATTTGCCTGTAAGCAAGGGGTGAAGATTAGCACTGGCACAGAGAAGGGTACTATGCATCGACGCATCATCGGGGAGATGGTGGGCAACAGTCACTCAATATCTACAGAATTATGTTTTACCTTAACTCGGCTGTTATTAGTGCTCCTGCTTTATCTAAAGAATGAGATTGGAGGAGTAGAGGGTATTGTTTGATGAAGGAATGCACAAGGACTTAGACATGGATTTGGGCAGTAAGCCCCCAGGTCCTTCTATCATTGTGTACATGTCTGCACAGGCATATAATGCATATATGTCTATATTATTCATATCCATACACATATAAGGTGACTATATAATATATACATATATATTCATAATAGCCAAGACATACACGCACACACACGATGGAACATTTCAGTAGTTAACTTCTCATAGTGGAGTGCTTCAGGTGCGAAAATGTCTTTCTCACACCAATATTTTCTGTCTAGTAAATATGGTTAAGAAATGTCTACATTTCAGTTTTCCAGAGGGGAAACACAAGAGGAGTGTATCCAAGGTTTTCTGGAAGTTACACTCATAGATAAAATGTAATTCCTTAGAAGTTGAGGTGGGACCCCTGGGCTAGGGGAAGGGAGAGACAATGTAGAGTAGGGAGCGAAACTAAAAATGGCGCAGGTGAGTGGGGTGTGGCAGACGCCTATCAAAGGAGCACAGGGGTAAAAGGGAATTAACGAATATAAATAAGAGAGCAAAGGCAGATTCGAGAATGTAGGAAGTAGAAATAAACGGCTTCATAATGCCCCTGAGGGCAGTGAAAAGGCAAAGTAAGTGTGTAAGAAAAGAATGGATGAAACTTCAGAACAATCCAGGAAAAATGACATATACGGACAGAGAACAAAGTTGAGGTCGGAGAGAGTCACACCACACACGTGCTTTACCTGTGAGAATGAAAAATAAGAGTCAGAGCAGAGAGAGTGATGGGGTCAAATCATGGTAATAACATTAAGCCCATGAAATGGAAGGACAGAGACTATGTGACTTTGAAAACAATAAAGGCTCTATATTGCTCTCCTGTCCAAATCCGACCCAAAGCCGAAGAGAATGATGCGTGATGTCAGAAGCCGTAGGATTGAATGAATTCCATTGAAGTTTTGCCATGAGTAATTTATATGTGGCTGCCGCCAACTGGATGCATGGTTTCTCAGCCATGATTTTTATATTGCTTTTTGGGACAGCATTATTTAGAATCGCTCCTTGACCTTACTTCATCTTCAGGCTTATGTATTCACTATGCTCTATGTAATTTTGATAAATTGCTTTGTAATTGGTCTGTCATTTCACGTTGCATCTCCCTGAAAATATTTTAAGTTCTTTGGGGTTAGGGACTTTGTCCTCTTTTTTTTTTTTTTTTTTTTTTTTTACNCATGGTTTCTCAGCCATGATTTTTATATTGCTTTTTGGGACAGCATTATTTAGAATCGCTCCTTGACCTTACTTCATCTTCAGGCTTATGTATTCACTATGCTCTATGTAATTTTGATAAATTGCTTTGTAATTGGTCTGTCATTTCACGTTGCATCTCCCTGAAAATATTTTAAGTTCTTTGGGGTTAGGGACTTTGTCCTCTTTTTTTTTTTTTTTTTTTTTTTTTACCTTGGCTTTTCTTTTGTCTCT
>NW_027528795.1:43295-44252 GCF_008692635.1 Crocuta crocuta
CTTTTCTGAATTATTTCCTTCTTCCCCTTCTTTCCAACACACACACACACACACACACACACACACACACACACGTGCACATACACTCAAGCACACACATAGCACCTTGTGTTTGGAAATTTTTCTTTCAAGACTTGCTTACTGACCAAAGATGGGAAAAAAATAACTGACAGTTTTCCTTTGCATTAAATGGTGTAACTTTTTATTTTTTAAAAGTTATGAATAAATGGGGCTGTTGAATGGTCAGCTGAAAATTTTCAATATTTAAAAATTGATAGAATATTTACCCCGCTTTTGGAAGGAGCCCTGTGCTGGAAGTTGCCAACACATGGGTTTAGTTTTCACCTTGTCTTAGCTATATGACACTGGCAATTTATATATTCTTTCCCGAAGTCAGTTTTCTCACCTATAAAATGTGCAGTTCGGCTAGACGATCTTTGAAATTCTTCCAATGTTTTGGTCAGTGATACAAATAGCTTGTTTTGGAAAGAAAGTAAGAGGGAATAGGAAGATGGTAAACTGAAAGAAGACAACTGAATGCTAACAGTGGAGCAGGGTTGGAAATAAAAACAAGAAAATGGAGCACGGTGATTACTTTTTAATTCTCCACTTTCCATCAATTCTCAAGGGCTTATTGAATTTATTTTCTGTCATCCTCACTTCCATTCCTTGATTCTTATTCCATTGAACTAATAATCGAGTCCCCCAGACCAGCCACTCTTCTTAAAAGGAACTACTTCCTTTCCATGTCCTGTTCAACTCATAGCTAGTTCACCACACAATGGATTATCTCCATTTGGTCATCATGACTTCTCAATAACTTCTTTTTTTTCATTACTCTCACTTTTATTTTTTATTTTATTTTATTTTATTTTTTACAAATAGTTTATTGTCAAATTTGTTTCCATTTAACTCCCAGTGCTCATCCCCACAAGTGCCCTCCTCCATGCCCATCTC
>NW_027528795.1:44485-74305 GCF_008692635.1 Crocuta crocuta
TCAAGGTCCATCCATGTAGCTACACATGGCCAGATTTCATTGTTTCTCATTGCCATGTAGTATTCCAACTTATAGATAAACCACATCTTCTTGATCCGTTCGTCCGTTGATGGACAGTTAGGCTCTTTCCATGTTTTAGCTATTGTGGAGAGTGCTGCTATGAACATTGGGGTACATGTGCTCCTATGCATCAGCACTCCTATATCCCTTGGGTCAATTCCTAGCAGTGCTATTGCTGGGTCATAGGGGAGTTCTATTGTTAATTTTTTGAGGAAGCTTCACACTGTTTTCCAGAGGGGTTGCACCAGTTTACATTCCCACCAACAGTGTAGGAGGGTGCCCATTTCTCCACATCCTCGCCAGCATCTAGAGTTCTCTGATTTACTCATTTTAGCCACTCTGACTGGTGTGAGGTGGTATCTCAGTGTGGTTTTGATTTGTATTTCCCTGATGAGGAGGGATGCTGAGCACGTTGACTTCTCAATAACTTCTTTTTGTTTGCATGCTTTCTTTGGTGTGCTAGTCTGTGTTTGCAGGAGCATTGTTAAGAAAGAGGCTTTCCTCTTAGTTAGAAGGGAGATTGGAATGATTTTCAGAAGCTAGAAATCAAAAGAAGCATCAACCTATGAGTTTCCATTAAGAGATGCATAGCGGACGTCCTTGGAGGACTCCACCACTGGGAGTCCTGAAATCCATGTACTTGAATGCAGGCTTCAACTAGGACTTGTGAGGGGCGTGGTGTGTCCAGACTCTAGTAGCTTCCCTTAGGTCCTGGGCATCCTTTACCACACCCTTGCAAACTGACTTGGAGACTATTGGTGCAACATTGCTGTCTACTAGCCCCACCTTGCTTACACCAAACCACATCAGTCACCCAGCAGCGCTGTGCCTCTCTTGTGGGTCCCTTCCTGCACTTTCCACCTCCTTAACTCTCCTTTAGTGTGCAATTGCCCCACTCCTCCCCAAATAACCCTCTGTGCCCAAAGAAACTGCACCCCCATGCTGAGAAAACTACATCTTGACTTCCTCCTTCAATGTTCCCTTCAATTACCAGCCTCAGCTGTGCTGTGCCATGGTGACTGTCACATCGATGGCCAGTGCTCATTTTCCTTACTTTCACCTCTGTCAAGTTCAGGAGAGCGGGACATTTTTCTTCAGCCCATCTTATACTTCTAGACTCTTACTCCTCCACCTTGTATTAAATAAACAAACAAATAAAAGAAATCAAACAGAACTATCACACACACACACACACACACGCACAGGTCAGCTTTTCCAAGATATATGCTCTTTAGTTTTAACTCTTACTCATCATAGATCTTCAGAAATCCATACCCAGCCATTCGCTGAAGGTTTTGGAGGCTCCCTCACAAACTTCTCCCCACCTGAGTCCACCTTTTACTCTGACTTTCATGACTCTACTCATGAGGAAGGTTTTCCTTCTTCTCTTGCTCATCTTTCCAAGTCTTCCTGACGGCACCCACTTTTTCTGTCTGCCTGTAAATATTGTTGAGCCCATGCCTGTGTCCTAGGCTCTTCTTTTTCCACTACACATGTGGTCCTTGTCAGTCTCTTTCATATCAATATCTTCTATGACTTTTTAAGTTTTTTAAATGTTTATTTATTTTTGAGAGAGAGACAGAGTGCAAGCAGGGGAGAGGCAGAGAGAGACGAAGACACAGAACTCGAAGCAGGCTCCAGGCTCTGAGCTGTCAGCACACAGCTGAAGTGGGGCTTAAACCCATGAACCGTGAGATCATGACCTGAGCTGAAGGTGGATACTCAACTGACTGAGCCCCCCAGACGCCCCTTCTATGGCTTTTACTAAGCTTGTTTCTCTCATCTCTCTATTCCTTGCTCAATTGACTTTCCAGACCCCATATGGATCCTGGTTCACTGAATTTCCCACTTGTGTGATGCACAGATAAGGAAGGGTTGGAGAGCTCTCTCTACATTCAAGACTCAACAGCCACACATCACTTCTTGCAGTAACAGCCTCTAATTCAAACTTCAGCCTCAGATTTCATTATTGACAATTTATTCCCCACCTTGAAAACAGAGTGCTGGCTCTATACAAATCCGGTTATATAAATCTGCTTAAAAAGTAGTTTCCTGTAACTTTGAGGACTTATACCTACACTGTGCATTCCAGCTACATGTCTCTCTTGTGTATAAAGGCCTATATATGATGTGTGTGTGTGTGTGTGTGTGTGTGTGTGTGTAACACTTGCACTGTTTTCTTAATTTGGTTCAGTTCTACTCATTTTCTTAGCTGAGACATCACCTTCTTTAGGAGGTTATTCCAGAACCTTCAAACAGAGTCATTAATCCCAGATGTACTTACCCCTAACGTAGTGCTTTTCACATTATGAATTCTCTTTCTTTGTCTGTGTCTCCTACCAACCTGCAGGTTACTTGAGGTCAAAAAGTGTGTCTTGTTTACTGTTTTATGCACAGCCCCAGTACAGTGCCGGGGCAGGATGGATACTTGTCAAATATTTATTGAATGAATTAATACTTCCCCGTCATTATCTTGTGATGACTCAGTTTCCTGCCGGCTTTTATTTTTAAGTACATTTCATTAAATATATTCGTTGAGAAAGAGAAGACACTGGGAGAGTGGATGAAATTTACCATTATGTGGAGACAGGGTTGATGGTTCTGCGAAGTGGTGATTGAGAGCAGCAGAGGTACATGCTGAACACACGGGAAATGACAGCGGCACTCTCAGTCGTGCAAATAAGGTCCGAGTCGTAGAATCGCTTTCTGAGAAGTTTGGCGACATGATGGCAAGACCACTGAGCAAAAATAAGCAAATAAATCACCCAAAGACATATAGTAAAACAAACACAGTTTGGGGTGTTTACTGACATTCGATGGGTGCGGAGGAAGGTTGGGGGTAGGATGAGGAGAGCCTTCTTCCAGACACGCAGGTCTGAGCACTTTCTGGACATACGAACTAGAAACCACACTGGAGTTGGTCTTGGTCCAAGTTTGTACAACTGGAAAATGGAGTTCTAGAAGCCGAATGTTTGTGCCCTCCCAAAATTTATGTGTTAAGGCTTAACCCACAACGTGACGGTGTCAGCAAAGGACCTTTGGCAGGTAATTATGGAAGGGTGGTGTCTTCATGATAGGGATCAGTGTCCTTCTGGAGGGACCCCAGAGAGCCCCCTCGCCCTTCCAGTGAGTGAGGAAATAGCAGGTTCTCACCAGACTCCGGATCTACCAGCCTCGAGACTTGGACTTCCAGCCTGCAGACCCGTGAGAAATAAATGTGTGTTGTTTACAAGCCCTTGATCTGTGGTATTTTTTGTTACAGCAGCCCGAACGGACTGACACATGAGGAGAACAAAAAACTACCCATTTTAAAGCTCAGTAGCAAAGATGAAATAATGTATGTGTGACGCCCACATCATTAAAGATACTCAGTCCACAGCGCTTTTTGTTGTTCCTGCCATTTTTACTTTACCGCTAAGTGTTTATTAAAAGGCTGCTTCCCTTCAGAAATTGTGGGCAGACAATTAGATGCAGGGGGTGCGACAGGTGTAAGAAAGCAGTGTACGTACTTCGGTCTTTGTGACGCTCTTCCTGAAAGGGATGAAGAAAATAATTCTGTTTTCAAAAGAAGAATAGTCAATAGATGATACTGCTGGGAGGGGAAAAAAGGTACTTTTTGTGATCACTTTTTGTAAACTGTCTTTAAAAAAAGAACTGTATGCATGTACCTATATTGCGGGGGGGAGGGATCTTTTTTTTAGAGAAGCCTGTGAAAATTAAAGGGATAATGTATGTGGATCTATTTGCTATTTGTGATGCTTGGAAAAAACTGCTTTAAAATCAGTGTTTTTTGTTTGTTTGTTTTGTTTTTACAAAACTCATAGATACAGAGAGAAGATTGGTGGTTGCTAGAGGGGATGGGGCAAGGGTTGGGTGAAATGAATGAAGGAGATCAAGTGGAGACATCTCCAGTTATAAAATAAACAAGTCCTGGGGCTGGAGGTACAGCATGGTGATGATAGTAATAATACTGTGCTACATATTGGAAAGTTGCCAAAACAACAGATTATAAAAAAATTAGAACAGCTTACAGTGACTGCTAAGGTGATCTGTTCGCAGTGTATTGAACATTGCATTATCTTGTACACCAGAAATTACTAGAACATTATATGTGAGTTATACTTTAGTTAAAAAATAGATGATTAAAATATTTTAAAGGTGAGAAAAATATTTTAAAAAGTTTCCTTTTTCTTTTTATACAATTTAGAAATTGTAACTCCTTTCCAATCCTTTTTATACAGTTTAGAAAGTCGGCAAGAATTTGGTTTCTTAATGATACTGTTAAGGGAATATTCACTGTGAGCTAGGTTGGTTCACATCTTTGTGCTTAATAAGTGCTGGCTTCAGTAAGAGAGCAAGTGTTATGGGTCAGAAGAAATTAATGAAACGGTAATGTGTGATTCTTGCTCAGAAAAAGGAAATTCATTGCTGTATTTGGAAAAAGAATATAAAGTATCAAGGCTAATCATTATCCATGCGCCTTAAAGGGAAGCTGTGAATCCTTGATTCTCATATTTTTGAGTCATTTGGAAACCTTTTGTGTTATTAATGAAGTTCTAAGAAAGTGTGGGTGGCAATCAAGGGTTTACATCACAATCTCTCAGTAACTGAAATAATTATGGTCCTATTTTTAAAAGCACATGAATGGATGTCCCAGAAGAAGAAGAATAGGATTCTAAAACAAAAAAACAGTACATGCTTCTGGGTCAAATACATTTGGTAGACGTTGGGTCAAATGATGTTCATCATGTGTCTCTTCTAAAAGACTACTCAGAGGGCCGCTTGGGTGGCTCAGTCGGTTAAGCGTCCGACTTCAGCTCAGGTCATGATCTCACAGTTCGTGAGTTCGAGCCCCGCGGTGAGATTTGTGCTGACAGCTAGCTCAGAGCCTGGAGCTTGCTTCACATTCTGTATTTCCTTGTCTCTCTGACCTTCCCCTGCTCACGCTGTCTCTCTCTCTCTCAGAAATAAATAAAAACATAAAAACAATTAAAAAAATAAAAGACTACTCAGAGACCTTAATATACAAAGGGAGGTTAGTTTGCAGGTTCCCAATGTTTTCGGGGACTGAGCTGTTTTGATGGACCAAATGTTCTATAGTACACAACTGTTTGGTGGAACGTAGTCTGGAACATGGTGGTAAAACTCAGAGTTTGGTATTAAGTCAGTGGTTTGGGCTGTAAAACAGACTACAGGGGGCTTATCAACAACAGAAACTTATTTCTCAAAACCCGGAGGCCGATCAGAGTGTCAGTATGGTCGACTTCGACTGAGAGCCCTCTTTTGGGTTGCAGACCCTCTACTTCCTGTATCCTCACAGGGCAGACAGCAGAGGCAGGAAGTAAGCTCTTTGGTGACTCTTTAAGGACACTAATCTCATCATGAGGACCCTACCTGCATGACCTCATCTAACCCTAATTACCTCCCAAAGGCTCCGCCTGGTACTATCATCACACTGGGGTGGGGGCATAGGGTTTCAGTATATGGACTTTGGGGAAACAAAAACATCCAGTCTATAACCATTGGTACCTCTGTCTCTGCCCCAATCAAGGTGGTTGCATAAATCCTATCAATAATGATTAAAAATCCAAGGCATATTCTGGGGCTTCATGGTTTGGATATTTGTCTGTCAATTGATCCAGTGCTCAAAGAAAAGTAATATGATATGAGAAATAAACCGATTAAATCACAATGAATTCCAAATGAATTCAAATCTGTTTCCTTCTTACCACCTCCTTCACCTGCTCAGTGGCACAAATTGCGTTCACCTCTCACCTGGAATCCTGCAGCATCCTCTAATGTTCTTGATTTCTTCCCTGTGAGACAGCCTCATTGTTTTCAAAAAACAAATCTGGGGGCTCCTGGGGGGCTCAGTCCATTGAGCATAAGACTTTTGATTTTGGCTCAGGTCATGATCTAAGCCTTGTGGGACTGAGGTCCATGTTGGGCTCCATGCCGAGCATGGAGCCTGCTTAACATTCTCAACCTCTCTGTCTCTCTCTCTCTGCCCCTCTCCCCAACTCGTGCTCTCTCTCTCCCTCTCTCTCTGTCAAAAGAAAATAAAAGCAAAATCTGGCTACATTAGCTTTTGATTCAAGTTTTCATTGGCTACCTTCTAGAGTCTTCCACGCAGCTTCAACGGCTTGGCCAGCCTGGCCTCTCCCCAATTCTGTGGTCTCATCCTACATTTCCCTCTGTCTTATGGTCTTTATTATGCTGTAGTTACCTTCACAAGACCTTGAAAACCCCCATGCTGAGCCCCTTCTCCACGCCCTATCCAGTGTCACCTAGGCAATTTCTTCTCATCCTACAGATTATACCTCAAAAGTGACTTGCTTGAGGAGGTCTTCATTGAACTCCTCAGGTCACATACTTCTATTCATGCACGCTGGCGGTACTTCTTTTTATTTTAGCACTTATAAGTGTGGTAGTTATGCATCTATTTTTGTGATTGGTGGATCATTCTCTGCTTCCCCCCAGATGATAGCCTATATGAGCACAGACACCATTTCTGTTTTATCCACCTCACTGTATGTACTAGGCCCAGTATGGTGCTTGTCCTTTGGGACAATTTAACAATTTAACACATTGTTTGCTGAATTAACTGAACAATTGGTTTTTCGAAAGGCTATCTAATGAGTTGCCTTAAACTTTTTCTCAAGGGACGCTATCCTGAACCATATACAGGCTACATAAACATGGCCAGAAGTAGTCCACGATGTAAAATTCCAACCTACTTATGTGTGTACTATATAAAATGTACATAAAACGTGTTATATATCTTCAGGCAAAACTGCAGGCACGCGCAGGTACATGCGAACATGGGCACCCACAAGCCCACAGCGGGATCTCCACTTGCTCCGGCCAGTCCCTGGGGTGCTTGGTTCTATGTAAGTCAAACTACAGTGATGTTCCTGCTTGAAGGAGAGTCTCGGTGTGGGGCATCCCACTGTGTCACAGGGCTGTCTCATCGATTCGATTGTCTAATAAGTCTTTTCATTTAAAACCACAAGCCCGTGCGGCACTAGCTCATCCTTTCCTTGGAACACGCCTCCCCGGGGACAGATTCCCTTCAATTACATACTTCGGCATTGCTGCTGCCCTTTTATGACTTTTATCTCTCTCTTCCTGCCACTATATTACTCTGCTTTTCCCCGATATAAAGCAAGTCATTTCCTACGTTTTATGAGTCTCAAGCATGGGTTGAGAGTCGCAATTAATGTGAGCACAAGCCTTGCTCAACACTAGAGTGATGATACCCTTGAAGAAGAGAAGGAGCCACTTTGCTTTCAGATGGACTGAGAGGATGAAAGGGTGATGGAGGGTAATGTTTCAAACTGTTTTGCCACATGTACCCCCTCCGGGAGGTTCTCCAGGAGCAGCACGCTACGTCCCCCTTTCCTCCAGATGTCACACCACCCCGTGGCTCCTGTGGGCCAGAAAATAACCATCACTTACGTGTATCTTCCCCTGGTATGCCAGCTTGATTTCATTTTCTCTCAAGTCCCTACCAACTGAGAACAAATATTTATTTCCTGATTTCTTTTTGACTCAGAGGAAAATACAAATCTGTTTCTCTTTCTTTCCCTCCTTTCTCTTCTGAGCTTGTAGAAAAATTGTACTGCACTTTCAGTCAATGTTGTCCCTTCCTTCAAAAGTTTGCCTAGTCTTCGTGCCTCTGCACTGAAGTCCCATCTGAGCAAAAGGATGTCCTGAACTGGATGATGAGCCTCAAATAATTCACTGTTTAATATACATAGATGAAATACATAAGTTATGTACATATGTGAGTAGGTGCTCAATAATATTGGTTGAGTCAATGAATGGATTTTGAAGATAAGACAGATTTCAGAGCTATGACTATTTTGGTACTAAATGAAAAATCTATTCAGTTTAGTCACCTCAATTGAAGTAATTTTCTGGTTTGATTATATATTTTATGGAAGTAGCTCAATTATCCAAATTTCGTAAACTTATTAGTTAGCTTTCACTAAATAACAAGCCATCCTCAAACTTAGTGGTTAGAAACAATAAAGATGAGTTATTTCCCAGGATGCTGTGGGTAAGCCGGGGGTCTTCTCTTCTGCATGAGAAGAGTCAGGACTGGATGATCTGGAAGGCCTCACTCACGTCTGGCCATTGGCAGACTGGCTGGGGGTCTAGGGTGTGCAGGATGCCTGGCCGGTTGGCTCCTTTCTGCCCCATGAAGGCTCTTACCTACATGCTCAGGCAACTGCAGGGTCCTTCACATGGTGACCGAAGGAGCCCAGGTAGCATGAGACATCAGGAGCCAATGAACATGCGTTTTTCATGTCTCTGCCTCTGTCATGTTTGCTGTGGTTCCACCCAAACAAGTAACACGGGCAATCTCCGACTCCACGTGGGAGTGGATTATGCAAGTGTGTGGACACAGAGAGGTAATTATGGCAGGCGTTTTGCAAACAGCCCACTACAGTGACATATGGTGAACTAGTGGAATTAGAAAAAAGATGATTCATAGTGATGTAACACGTCCACTGTATGGCTAAACTATTTCCTTTGTAGCAGTTTTTTCCCTTTATTTTCTGGATAGAAAATATTTTTTTTCTGTAGTTCAATGACAGAATTATAGTGCAGTTACTATATATTCAAACACCTTTGTGGAATGATGCTAATGCCAAGGTGCTAAAACTGTGACATGGAGCAGGAATGAACTACAGTGTCCTCATGTAAACCTGGAATCCAAATTTCTTGTTGTCGATAAACTATTTTTTAATGTTTATTTATTTTTGAGAGAGAGAGAGAGAGAGAGAGACAGAGGTGAGCAGGGGAGGAGAAGAGAAAGAGGGAGTCACAGAATTTGAAGCAGGCTCTGTGCTCAAAGAGGGCCCCCCAGAGCAGCAGAGGCAGAAAGATGTGCCCCAAATGGTGTGGGATGCTTAATTTTGCTTCATCCACTCATTTATCCCACAGATAACTACCGAATGCCTACTGCTTGAGGGAAAGGATGCTAAGTGACCAGGACACAGTAGGAAACAGAGGGCATATAAGAGTCTTGAAGAGTCAGGAGGCTTAGATTCTAATTAGTGGAGAAGATAGAATCTGGGCAACAGTCCATAAACAAACATGATTTTACACTGTGACCTGTGCCAGAAAGGGGGTTTTCATTTACCCTCGATGGCATCTTGGGGAACACTGGAGGACATGTTAGAAAGAGAAAAGATTGATCATATTTTAGTTTGACAAGGATAAGAGCATCATGGGGGCCAAGGAAGGGGATAATTTCAGGAAAAAGTAGGTGTTACTCATATGCAAGATAAGAGTGAAAGTATCTGCTGTATTTATAACTAAGTAGTTGTATGATCAATGACTATGGCTTAGTTATGAGTATATTTTACAGGTATTGTAACTCTTAATACCTATCTTCTAGAGCAGGTTAAGTAGGAGATGATGATAGAAACCAGATTTTGCTATTGTGAGTAAAGCCAACAGACACAGTTCAATGGGAGCTCAGAAAATAACCAATTCAGTCCATCAGAAGAATTGGTACTTCGTAGAGCATGGAAAATCGAACTGACATTGAAGACTAGAAGCATATGAAGGAGTTGGGCATTTGACAGCATAATGGGAAATACAGGCTGTATATGTGATGTTTTATCAGTTAGGGTACTTTCAGTTGCAAAAGACAGATTTCAAAAGTTCAAATGAAAGTATATAAAAAGAGATGTTGGCTTAATAGCAGAGCTGGCCACATCTCTAGCTTCAGACACATTATCAGGAATCTGTCTCTTCATGTCTTGGTCCACTTCTGTCTAAAGTACCCTTATCTCTGCGGAAGGTCTCTTAGCTTTAGGGGACAGTTTTTAGCAACTCCTGGTTTACATAGTTCCAGCACCATGGGATCTAAGTCAAAGATGCTTTTGCTCAGAGCATCCACATAAATCTCTAAAAGGGGCTCTGACTTACCTTTCTCAGACCATGTGCCCAGACCTTGGATACTACAGTAACTATCAACCATCAGATTAATCTAATGTTGGCTCTGACTGTACAAAGCTCAGAGTCAACAGTCTCGGCGGTGATGGATCAAGGTGAGGTGAGGCAATGCCGCAGTAGGGAGGGATAGTTTATCACGGATATTGTTTAGAATTATAGGGCTGTGGTGAAAATTAAAAGTAGACTCTTCCATTTTTTTTAATTCTCTACAGACAATGCCTTTATTGCATCTTACCATTCCTCTCAATTGGTACATAACCAAGTGAAAGCTGATGTCTTTTTTTAAAACTTATTTTTGGTAGTAATTTGACCATTTTGCTCTGTCAAGGGAGAAGGTTATGTCATCTTGATTTTATAGTGCTTAAGCAAATGACAGTTATTACAGAAGATCAAGTTCGAAGAGAGGGTGTAAAATTAAGTCCTCAAAAAACCTGCAGGGTTAGAATGACTTTAGACAGACAGAATCATTCAGCAAAAAGGAATCCATTAAATGAGAGTGAGAATCACCTGCTTTGAAGATGATTCTGTTCTCCTATTTAGCAGAATGTGTCTTGTTATCACTCATCATCATGGCAATTGAGAGCCTCCACCAGTCTTTGGAAATTTTAGAAAATCTGTGATCGGGCTTTGGGAATGAGCTTTTTGACCATATTTACTAAGACTTCAGGCCATATGTTGTTGGCCTTTGTAGCACTGCAGGAGCACGAAGCATTCATCTGCTCTGCGAGCCTAGGCTCGTGAAGGTGCTTCTTATAGAGAGGGAGAAATCAGGGCCTGTGATGCTAGAGAAGCAGTGGGTGAGCCCTCTATGAATCCCAAGCCCTAGTTGAAGTCCTAAATCTGCTAGTAACCATGGGTGATCCTGAGAAACTCACTTCCCTGCTTTTTGATGTGGGCTGCTCATCTATAACGTAAAAGGGTTGGGCTTGATCATGGCCAAAGTCTTCTGTAGCTCCCGCTGTGTATGAGATCTAGAAACTTTATATTAAGGTTGCAACGATATTTGGATACTTCCTTTATCTGTGTGTTTTTATTTTTTCTGGAGAATCTTGACATTTTATTAGGGCATAAAGTTAATCTTTAGGATCCTTGGATTCAAAAAGAAGTCCCACATTAGCCCAAAGAGACAATGGAAAACATCCCAGGGAAGGAAAGCGTACTGTGTCAGTCACCATGAAAACAACCGCTTCCTTGCTGACGTGTTGCTAGAGCTGAGACACGGGAGGTGCATCTCAGCATTGTGTGTGTGTGTGTGGTGTGGTATGGTGTGTGTGGTGTGGTGCGTGTGTGTGTAGTGTGTGTGTGTGTGTGTGTGGTATGGAGTGTATGGTGTGTGGTACGTTGTGTGTGTGTGTCCCCATCCCCTGTCTCACCCCTCCGTGCGGAGGAGGCCGTGAACCCGCCGGGCGCACTCGCTCTTCCAGGCCAGGCATCCTGGAGGGATTGTGCGTCTCTGGGGAGAGTGTCCGGTTTCTCGGCAGTTGGAAGGGGGGTGTTCGCAGCTGTCCCCTGGCAAAGTCATCTGCCCTCTGCATCCCTCCTGGTGGCATCTGCTGACGTCAGACTGTCTCACTGCTCTGGTTTTCACCGGGCCTGAGGCACAGGTGAGAAGAGGGTGTTATGTGTCCACAGTCTCAGGCCCCAGACGTGTGGACACACGTGTGCGTGTGCTGGGAAGACACGGATCCTCCAAGCACCGCATGCACCCGCCTGAGAGAGAACTTGGCCTTGAGGCCCATCGCACTTGTCTCCGGAACGTTGGCATCGTGGTTCTGGGCCACTTTCGGGCTCCAGGGCTCCCTCTCCCTTCTCTGTCCCCAGGACGCGTTCAGCTCAGATCCTCTCTAAGAATGAACATCGGGCACTCTGTCATGGTTAACTTAGGTCACACATTCGTTTTGATTTCAGTCTCGGAAAGCGTTTCTGATACTTGTAATTCCTGTTGCTTTAGTTAGAAATTGTGTTCATTTGCAAATAATAATAGCTTAGAATTATAGGCTGTTATATTTAAATAGCTTAAAACATAAGCTATTTAAAGTATACCGTAGTAGTTTAAAAAAGATGAATGTATACTGACAATCTCTTTGTCACAGGTCAAGAAGCCTGCAAGTTGTCCTCCCAGCTGGAAAGGTGTCTCTGTAAAGCCTGTCACCAAGCACCCAGCCCTTTCTGTTTTTCTCCTTAGCCACCCACAAAGTGGGGGTGGCTCTTCCAGGGGCCCCGCTGAGTAATTTTGACTTAGAGCCGACCGACGTGTGGCAAAGGTCTGGGAAATGTAGCCCTTTCACAAAGAGGATGGGGTGGGTAGATATGGCGGCATCTAACGGTTTCCCAAACACCTGCCCGGAGATCCTTTGTTCACACGATGGGACAGATGCCTCACACCCGGCATACGTCTATTCTGGGGCATCTGAATTTTAACAGGAACCAAGTGTATGCAGTTAAAGGAATTAAATCCCACTATGAATGTTAGGTATTAGCCAGTTGATAGAGTTGGACATTTGGGGGCTGTGGGACCCCTCAAGGTCCTTGACACCACATACCTATGGAACTGTTGATAGTTAATTTCTTTACTAGCATTAGCCTTTGACACGCTCAGCATACCTGGCCTAAGACAGTATAATTTTAATGTGTTAATAAAGCTATGAAATATTAGGTTGATATAATGATGTCATCACCAAAATGCAGAATCATGAGAATATTATAATGGCCACTTGGATGGTTTCTATTTCTCTTTTACTGTCTGTTTTTCATCATTATGTTCCATTCTCTCAGCCACAAGCTGAAAGAAAACCAAAATCAGTCATTCATGTCCTTGGGTTTCTTTTTGTCTTCAATTATACGAAGGACTTAAGTGAACTTTTCCCCTGAGTTTGATCCTCCTATTTAAGGTAATTCACAGGACATGTTAAACATTTTGGGAAAACATGCTTTACACAGGCCATAAAGTCCATACCTTCTTTTTGCTTCTGACCCCTTTCTACCAGCCTCCTCGTATTATGCACACTGAATGCACCTTTTCTGGGGAAATGGCTATTTAATTAGCCATTTAGTAATTGCTTCACTTGTGTCAAAAGTCATATCCAACTAGTTAACATAGATTTGATCTTCAACAAATAATCTATTGTTACTTTCATAAGATTCTTGTTATTTCCATTTGGGTCTTGATAGTTCATAGTGAGCAGTGTTCAATAACTCAGTATCCAACTGTTGCTAACGGATACAATGGCTGCCCGGGGTTTGGGTATTGAGACAGGATTCAAGCCCTCACATAAATTAGTGCTACCTGCAAAATGAAGAAGTGAACAGTATATCAGTGATGACCTCAGGAAAGTGTAAGAGAAACAGATATGTCTTTTCCTTCTGCTATGCTGCTATGCCCTTTTCCATACCATTTGGGAGTTCGGGGAGATGTTTCAATATTCAATATAGAATTGATATTTTTAACCTAGCCAACCTTGTGTGAAGGAACTTGGCTACTGGGAAATTAGACAGTGAGGTTTCCAATATAATAATCTGTATAATTTCATAAAATATGACTTGGAAAATATATAGTGCAAGAATTTCCAATCAGTGCTCTGCATTTAATAATTGTACTTTATGATCTCCAGTAATTCTCATAATATTAACATTTCTGATGACTGAGTCTGAGATCACACCAAGGACTCAACACTTTGAACATGGGTGAGTCTATTTTATGAGCTACTTCAGACCTACTTTCTTTCTTGAGAACAGAACCAGAAGATTTTTTTCTTGTTTAGGAGGCAAAACAGAATATAAAAAGTTGGTAAGAACTGGAGATAAAACAACCAATCCATGGAGATAATGAGTATGAGTGAGATAAAAAAGAAAAATCAGAGGAAGGGACACAGCCTTGCCATTATTTACACTTTCAAATGCTCTTGATGGAATGACATGAATTCATTCTAAAGTAAAGCATTCAGGTGACCTAACATCAGTTAACAGTAAATTAATTTCATTATTTTTAGTGAAAAACTAGGTATATTCAAATAAATAGCTGAGATAGGAGGGTATTTCTCTTGCCTTTGTTTTGAGCTGTGTATTACACACACATTTCTGTCTAACTCTTGATATTTCCCTGAAGATATATCTTCACTCTATGATTCACTTCTCATGTAATAAAAATCAAATTCGAGATTATTTATATCTGTGAATTAGAGTTTTTTTGGCCACGTGCTAAACTTGGGTAATTTTGTATTGATTCAATTTACCCCCACGATTTATCTGTATTATTGAAAACGCTGAAGGAACATTTATGATTTCATTATTCAACTGGGGAAATGAAAAAGGGGGGGAAAAGGTCAAGCTACTAAAACTAAAGAGTACACTGATGAAGCCAAAACAAAATCTCAGGTCTCATAGATCTCAATTTTTTTCTTTTTTTTTTTTTTTTTTGGCCAAAATAAGCCCTTAAATTTTACTTCCATCTGACCATATCTACATTTTATTGGACTGGTGCATTCCACTTTCCCTGATGTATTTGTTACATTGAAATAAACCAGCTCAGGAGTGTTTTAGCATCTTTTAATGATGAATCACTGTGCTTTAATCTTTAGTTGTCCAACGGCCTGTTAGCAGGACTCCAGTGATCTCTGCACTTCCCTCCGTTTCACATGCCGCACTGCTCCTCTGGAACTTAATGATAAACCTCGTGGCTCCTCCTACACCCTCCCCACCAACCCCACCTCATCAGAATCCAGCTATGACAGGCAATGATGGGTTCAGGGGAATTCTCCTGTCAAGAATTCAATGCCTTTTTACCTTTGGGAGGCAATCGAACCCATAAAAATTGGTCTTTATCCCTTTCTTGGTTCTGTCTGGTCTTGAATGTCAACCAGAGAGCAAATGTTCAGAAGTGGAGAGGCTTTCCGTGTTAGGAGACCTGCCGAGTAGAATCAGAGGTTCAGAGAGTGTTCACAAGATGGACAATTCTTGATGGTGCAAGTGAGAAGCCGGGGACCCAACTTCATCTGCTCCTTGCCAGAACAACAAACAGGCGATGGACAACTGAGATCGTGTGATGGGCGGCTCATCTAAGTCGGTATGCAGTGCTGGGGCCTGCTGAGTTTGCTCTGTCACTGCGATTCTGTGCTTTCATCTTTTTTTTTTTTTTTAATGTTTTATTTATTTCTAGGAGAGAGAGAGACAGCGTGAGCAGGGGAGGGTCAGAGAGAGAGGGAGTCACAGACTGAAACAGGCTCCAGGCTCCGAGCTGGCAGTCAGCACAGAGCCCGACGCGGGGCTCGAACCCACGAACCGCGAGATCATGACCTAAGCGAAAGTCGGACGCTCAACCGACTAAGCCACCCAGGCGCCCCTTGTGCTTTCATCTTTTAAAAAATTCTCAACATTATTATTCATATTCAAGTCCTACGTACTTAAAAAGTTTTTTTCAGACCCCATGCTCATAGCTCATGCTATTAATTAAATTCCAGGATTTTCCTGCAGTTCTTTAAAAAATACTAGAGGTAAATTTCCACAAAATGAAATACACAGATCTTATGTGTACAGTTAAATGATTTTTGGTGAACACATGCACGGGTGTAACCAATATCCTTATCAAGATAGAGAATATTTTCTTCCTTCTGTGAGGTTCATCTGTGCCCTTTCCTTTAATTCTGTCCCAAGAGGCAATCAGTGTTCTGCTCTTGACCGCTATAAATTTTCCTGTTCAAGAACTTCATATAAATGGGAATGTATAATAGGTACATCCTAGTGTTCAGTTTCTCTCTTCTATTCAACACTTGAAATTCATTCATATATGTCTGTAGTTTGCTCCTTTATATGACCCTATTGTTTAATCCATTCTGATGTGGATAGATGTTTGGATGGTGTCCAGATTTTGGCTGTAATGAATAAAGCTGTTATGAACATTCTGGTGTGTGTGTGTGTGTGTGTGTGTGTGTGTATTTCAATGTTTTTGTTTGCCTTCACTGGTTAGAACTTCCAGAACAATGCTGAATAAAAACTGTGAGAGAAGACACCCTTCCCTTGTTCCCAAATTTTAGGGAAAAAGCATTACTTTTCTTATTAAGTATAATGTTAAGTATATATATATATATATATATATNGCATTTCTGTTAAGTATATATTTTTAAATGACTTTTATTAATTTGAGAAAGTTTCCTTTTATTTGCTGAGAAATTTTATTAGAATAAAGACTGAATATTATCAAATGTTTGTCTACATTTTATTTGATTAAATATTGTAGTTAATGTCACTATTCTCTGTCAATATGGTGAATTATTGATATTAAATTATTCAAGTATCTTTCGTTTCTGGGATAAAACACTCATAGTCATGGTGTCCTTTTTATGTATTTCTGGATTTGATTCATTCATGTTTGCAAAGTGTATTTTTGTCAAGTTTCATGAGGGTTATTCATTTATAGTTTTCATTTCTTATAATGTCTTTATCTGGTTTGCTTTGGTTAAATAAAATGAACTGGTGTTTTTTTCCTCCTTTAATTTCTGAAAGGATAGCAGTATTTATTCTTTAGTCTTCAAATTGATTGATTGGTAAAGCCATCTGGGTCTAGAATTCTGATTGTGGAAAGGTTCTCAGTAGTGAATTCAATTTCTTTAAGACATAAAGGGCTATTCAGATTTTCTATTCACCTTCAGTCAATTTTTGAAGTTGCATTTTTCAGAAAGCATGACTATGTTGTTAAGTTTATTCGCAAAAAAATTTTCATCTGTTTCCTCATTTATCTTTTAATGCTTGTAGGGTCTGTATTGATATCTCATTTTCATTATGATTTTGGTAGTTTGCGGGTTTTTTTTAAAAAAAACCTTTTTCACCCTTACTCTCTCAAACACTGTGGTTTGTTATTTTTTCCAATTGTCTATTTTCCATTTTATTCATTCAGATTTTATATTTAGAATTTCCTTTTTACTTATTACTTTGGCTTTACTATGTGCATCTTTTCTAGTCTTCTTTAAGTGAGAGCTTAGCTTCTGGATTCTAAACTTTTCCTGTTTTCTGATATATATATATATATATCTTTTATCTTTCTTTTCATATGAACTTGAAAAAAGTTTGATTTCTTCAGTTGTTGGGTTTGAGGATTGTCCTAGAAAGACTTTGAGCTGGGCTCCAAGATCCTGCCTCCTGGTACTTAATTGTATGCAATTCTTTCCCCTTGAGGTTGAGTGGGACCTGTACCTTGCTTATAATAGAATAGAACAAAGGAGAGAGGTATTTTATTTATTCTGTAATTATGTGATTGTGTTATACCAGATTTTGTCTTGTTAGCAGACTTGGCTGGGAGTCTCTCTCAATCTCTCTCTCTCTCTCTCTGTCTTTGGGCTATGTCTCTGTCTCTGTCTCTCTCTGTCTCTCTCTCTCTTACTTGCTGGATTTAGTGAAGCAAGCTTCATGAATCCTTCAGCTACCAGGGAATGAATTCTCCAATAACTGGAAAAAGCTTGGAGGTTGATCTATTCCCAGTTTGGTCTTTGATGAAAATAAAGCCCCTGTCAACACCTACATTGTATCCTGATGAGACAATAAAACAAAAGACCCAGCTAAACCATGTCCAGGTGCCTAACCCACAGAAACTGAAATGATAAATGTGTGTTGTTTTAAGCCACTGAATTTGGGGTAACGTGGTACATAGCATACCCAATGATTGCTTTACGTTACAGTATTTTATTTTTAAGTGTGCGTTAATCAAGATAGTTGATAATGCTGTTCAGATGTTCCTTAGGCTTATTGATTCTTTGTCTTATTCTTTTCTCTGTTAATGGAGAGAGGTATTAAAATATCCTCCTATGATTGTGGGTTTGTCTATATCTTCCTGAACTTTCATGAGGTTCGGTTGGGTCTATTTTGAAGTTCTAGGCTCAGTGTGATTGATAGTCCGTTTTCTTTGTCAACTTGTCAGCCTACTGTCCCCAGTTGTATAGTTAACACTAATCTAGGGTGAGCTATGAATGTGTTTAGTAGATTGGACTGATGTCTAGAATCAGTTTATTTTAAGTAAGGAAGATTACTCTCTGGGTGGGCCTGATTCAATCAGCAGAAAAGAAATCAGTGGAAAGGCTTTAGGAGCAGAGCTGAGGAGGATTCTCCGAGGAAGAAATTCTAACCGTGGGCCGGCTTCAGTTCGTACTTGAGAACATCTGTGTGCTCTTCCTGATGACCTTCTTTATAGATTTTGGGCTTGCCCCACCAACCCCCACAGCCAGGGAAGCCAATCCCATTCAGGAAATCTTTTAATCTATAAATCCTACTGTTTCTCTGGTGGAACTCTGATGGATACAGTCAGATTCAAAGACATTCATGATTATGAAGTGTCCATGATGAATTGGACTTTTTATCATTCTGAAATGTCCCTCATTATCTCAGGTGATACACCTTGCCTTGAAGTCTAGTTTGTCTGATATTAATATAAGCTTCTTTACACCTCTTGTTTGCATTTTATATCATTTTACTTTCAAACCACCTCTAAAGGACATTTCTTACAGATAGCATCTAGCTGGCTTTTACATTTTTATGCATTGCAATAATTTCAGCCTTTCTATTGAAGTGTTTTGTCATACGTACTGTTTGCTAATTTACTTTTACATAGGCCATTAGTCCCACATTGATCAAATGTGTTATAAAGGAAATAAGAGGAGGGTTTAAAATACGGTGTTTTTATATTTTCATACCTATGTTGATCTTTGTGATCCTTATCTCCTCCAGAAGATTGCAGCTTTCCTCTGATAACTTTTCCTTTCCTTGTGTGCTTGTCTCCTAGTGATAAGTTCACTGAGTTTTTCTTTCTTTTCAATGTCTTTTTATCTTCTAAGTTTTTGAGTATATTATCACTGGCTATAGAATTTGAGCTGACATTCCTTTTTCTTTCCTTCTTCCTTTTCATACTTTATACGATGGCATTCCATTGTTCTGGCCTCCTTTTTTTCTGGTAAGTCAGCTATCATTTGTCAGCTATCATTTGTTTTTCTGGCTTTGTTTTTTTGGTCTTTTCTCAATATTGTTTCCTACTCTTTTTATGTTTATCTGTTTGACAATGATGTGCCTAATCACAGTAATTTTCATTGTGGAATGATTTCATACTCACAGAGAATTTGCAAAAATAGTATGAACAATTCTCATATGCCCTTTACTTAGATTCCTCAAACGTCAATACCAGATTTATTTTACATATGAATATACATTAATGCACTGAGGTAATTATACATATATCATTTTTTCTAAATCTATTAAAGCTGCAGACATATACTTTTTTACAGGTAAATAATTCAGTGCGTGCTTCCTGAAACTGAGGACATTCTCTTACATATCTGCAGTGCAAGTATCAGTTGTATTATGCTATTTGTTAGTCACCCGTCATTACTCAAATGTAAACAATTGCCCCAATCATATCTGTGTTAGCAGAAGAAAAAGAAATTGATCAGAGATCCAATCCAAGAATACTCATTGCTTTTAGTTCTCACTTCCTTTTTGTCTTCTTTAACCTAGAACAGTTCATCAGCCTGTAGCATTTTGACAAGCACAGACCAGTCATTGTGTTCAACACCCTTTAATCTGTGATTGCTGGATGTTTCCTAACAAATAGATTCAAGGTGTGCATTTGTCACTGGGACAACACAGAAGGATGGTTTTAGTACATTATATCGGATGCCACATAGTACTGACTTGTCCCTTTACCAGTGATGCTAATTTCAATCATTTTATGAAAGTTACATCTTCCAGGTTTCTCTACCGTAACGATACAACTTTATCTTTGTTATGAAAAAGTATCTTTTGAGGAAATGCTTTGTGATTAGGTCAATACCTTGTTTCTCCTGAAATATTTCATCCATTATTTTTAGTATCCATTTATGATTCTTGCCTGAATAAATTATTCCGCAATTGTTATCAAATGGTGTTTTTTCCAATTTGCTCAGTCCTTCTAAGTGTATTCTTTGGAGTTACAGTATAAGGAAGTGCTTTGAAGTTTCTACTATTAATTTATTCACTTTGATATGGAATCATGCGTCCTTACTTTACTCAATGTGTGTTAACCTGTGGGAGCCCCTTTGGACTTGTTCATGTCCTTGTGTCTTGGCTCCAGTATGTTTTTGTTTTTAATTTTTGGTGTAACTATATGCTCTGTCTCATCTTGTACCTTCCCAGTCTCAGCCCTGGACTTGGTATCGTCTCTAATGAACCTTGATATATTTTAGTGGAGAATGTTATTTGGAAACCAAGATTATGGAGTCTCATAATATAATGAGGTATACTCGCTGTAACAGGATATTGCTGCTTTTAATTCCTCTTAACAGAGCCAGGAAATGTGCATATGTGAGCATGTACACACACACATACACACACACACACGCATGCACACACGTACACACTGATGTTTATCTCTCAATGTATCAACTATACATTTATATGGCAATATATACATCAAATCTACACCTGTCTGTCAAATCATGGATTCATACTGGCACCTCCAATTCCAATGCAATATACAACTCTCAACTCCTCTCTCTATGCCTCACATGGAAGCCCTGACTTCACCTGGCTGCGATATAGTGACTTCTTTGCCCAATCCTAGAATTTAGAGAAAATAGTATTAGAATTGCTAAGTTACACCCACTGAAAAGAAACAGGTCCGTTATAACTAGAGTTCAAAATTTGTTTTTTATATTTCATTTTTTCTGTCCATCCTGAAGATATCTAATAAAAAATAAACTGGCTAAAAGTCACTTGGGTCAGTTCTTCTCACGCTTTTGGGTGTGGTTATATCTCTCATTTGAAATGTAGTTAGGTTGCTTGCTGTTTCCCTTGTACTTTCGCGTTCTTATTGACTTTATTATTTACCTTTTTGTGTATATGATACATGGGAATCATTTAAAAGTCAGACTGTGAAGGGGCGCCTGGGGGGCTCAGTTGGTTAGGCGTCTGACTTTGGCTCAGGTCATGAACTCACAGCTTGTGAGTTCGAGCCCCGTGTCAGGTTCTGTGCTGACAGCCTGGAGTTTGCTTCAAGTTCTGTGTCTCCCTCTCTCTCTCTGACCCTCCCCTGCTCACACTCTGTCTCTGTCTCTCAAAAATGAATAAACGTTTAAAAGAAAAGTCAAACTGTGAAAAATAGTATTCTTAGATAGGTGTCACTTTCCATCTCTTCTGTGCTTTTCTGATCCCACCTCCTATTTGGCTTTTGTTTACACATCTTGTACTGCTCCGTGCATTAGTGATTAGATGCATATTTATTTTCTTCGTTTTCCTTCTAATATAAGAGGTCACAAAATATAGATATTTACACTCTACTTTCACTTAGCAATTATATCTTGTAAATCACTTCATATCAGTTCACAGAGATGTTCCTTATTCCTCAAAGCTGCGTAATATACCCTGTGTAGATGTATCAGTTTTTTCAACTCCTGTGTATGTGGATTTGGTTGTTCCTAACAATAGGCATTCATAACCAATGTTGCCATGATTAGCCTTATGCACATGTATAGTTGTATCATTAAGGTGTATCTTTAGGGTAAATTACTAAAAGGATCACTAAGTCAAAAGTAGGTTTGCTAAATTTTTTTTTTTTTTTAATTTACTTCTAGGAGAGAGAGAGAGAGACAGTATGAGCAGGGGAGGGTCAGAGAGAGAGAGTCACAGACTGAAACAGGCTCCAGGCTCTGAGCTGGCTGTCAGCACAGAGCCCGACGCAGGGCTCGAACCCACGAACCGCGAGATCATGACCCAAGCGAAAGTCGGACGCTTAACCGACTAAGCCACCCAGGCGCCCCAGGTTTGCTAAATATTGCATGAACCAATTTGCTTGTCAGCCAGCAATGTATGAAAGCACCTGTTTCCCCAAAGCCTTAACAAAAAGGTGAAATGGCAACAGTCTAGCCATTCTTATATAATTTATCGTGGTTATAATTTACATTTAAAAATATACCTATCTTGATCACATAGTTTGATGACTTTTGACAAATGTATACATCAGTGTAAACACCAGCACAATCACGTTCTAGAGCATTTCTATCCCCCAAAGCTTGTTTATGACTCTTTGAAATAAGTCTTCCTTTCTACTTTTGATGATTAGCATATGTCTGGTATGCTTTTTGTCACTGTAGACTAGTTTCACCTGTTCCACAATTTCACATAAATCGAGTCACAGCATGTGTTCTTTATTTGACTTCTGTTGCTCAGCATGGTTTTGACTTTCATCCATTATGCTGAATATATAAATAGTTTATTCCTTCTAATTGCCGAGAAGCAGTACAGATATGGGTATACCACAAACTGTTTATCTCTTAACTTGATGATGGGCATTTGAGTTGTTTTCAGGTTTGGGTTATATGAATACATCTGCTAGGAACGTTTATTGCAAAGTCTTTGTGTGAGCATATGTTTTCAATACTCTTGGGTAGATATCTAGGGATGTACTGGCTGAATTGTTGGTTACATTGATGTTGTTAACTGCTTTCTAAACTGATCGTACCATTTTACACCCCCACACACAATGCAAAGTCTTCTAGTTGCTCTACCTCTTCTTTGTATTGTCTGTCTTCTGAATTTTAGCCAGTCCAGTGAGTACGTTATATCACTGAGGATTTAATTTTCATTTCTTTAATGCAAAAAACATTTTTCATAGGATTATTGACCATTTTTTTGTGTGTTCTTAAGAGATTGTAAATATTTTGCTGATTTTCTTTCATTGTTTTCTTATCCTTACATTGTAAGAATTCTGTATGTATTCTGAATACCATTATTTTGTCTGGTAGATGCACTGTAAACCTTTCGCTCTGTCTGTGGCTTGCATTTTCATTTTCCTAACGCTGTCTTTGAAGAACAGAAGTTTTATATTTGATGTAATTCCAACGTATTGATTTTGTTGCATAGTTCTGTTATGGTGTCATCACTAAGAAATCTTCATGCATGAGGGTGCTTGAGGGGCTCAGCTGGTTGAGTATCTGGCTTTGGCTCAGGTCACGATTTCACGGTTCGTGAATTCAAGCCCTGCATCAGGCTTGCTGCTATCAGCGCAGAGCCTGTTTCAGATCCTCTGTTCCCCTTTCTCTGCTCCTCCCCTGCCCACTCTCTCTCTCTCTCTTTCAAAAATAAACAATAAAAAAAGAAATATTCATGTATTCAAAGTTGAGTCGATTTTCTCATGTTTTCTTCTCCGTGTTTTTTAGCTTTAGCCCTTACACTTTGGCTAATTTGTGTTATGTTTTGTTAAAAATCAATTGCCTGTAGACCTATGAGTCTATTTCTGGACTCTTTATTGTTTTCTATGGTTTATATGGACATTACGCAAAGTAGCCCAACAATCCCTAGGGAAGGTGCAGTAACTGTATAACGATTTATGAGTGTTCCCTTCATGCTGATGGTGTCTCATGAAACTGATCCACCTGAAATCTCAGAAGTCAACCTCGTCACTCAGTAGTCAGTCATTTACCCTAGCTTGGCTGTGAAGGCTTTGTATTATCAAAAATAGGTTGGAAAGTTTACTTCTATTCCCCATAGTAATTTATATCTCATTTAGTATGATCAATTTTGTTACATTCATTCTTTCAGTAATTCTGGGAGGGCTCAGAGGGTGTTAGCATAAAAAGAGTAGTGTATCTTCAGTTAATGCACAAGAGAGTAGAGCAAATTCTGACTCTGTGTCTTACCCATGTCATGAACTGAGGAAGTTTTATGACCCCTTGAGCCTCAATATGTAAATCGTAGGGACAATGGCAATATACATAATTTAATATCTGCTATTGTCCAATAATATCTACTCTACAGTAAAATCTTATATATGAAACACTTAGCATGTATTAGTGCACATAATGATACCTAGCATTAAGAATTTCAGTTAATGTTTATTATCAGTACTTTTATTCTATAACAACTCATTTTTTCATTTGAAAAATCTCCAAGTAGCTCCGTATATCGTCCCTATGAGATATACAGGGAGAGAGTGTTCAGATAATGCCATTTCAGGTATACACTGAGCCTCTTTTAAAAGAATTCCTTGTTATGATTTCAGACATATCAAATGTACTTGGTGCTTATAACATCTTAATTTGTTCTGCATTGAAAATTCAACTTTAGACTTCAAAGTGAGGATGTAACACTCAGGAGGTGAAATCAGTACTTATTCACTTAGAGTTAAGTAAAACCAGGTTTTGTATCATGAGGTAGATCAATGTAATGCTAACATCAGGAGATTCGTGCCCATCAGCCTCGCACTTTTAATTAATAACAGCATCTGAAGGTAATGACTCAGAGCTTTTCAAATAAATTGCACCATTTTCTTGAGTAATTTCTCCATACATGGGACATGACTAGTAGAATGGCATGCATTCTGTGTGAAAGGCATTAGATCCAAAAATCACATGAACATAAATTATTAAAAAGAAACCATTAATGTAAAATTATTTTCATGAATCAGACATAGAGATGATTTTTTTCCATGGGAAAGAATAAGCCTCTCTATTGACTAGAGCATTTGCTGTGACTTCACATCAACTATAAACTGATTTTTGTTTTTGTTTGACAGTCTAGATTCGCATGCATTTCCAACTAGTAGGCTAGTAACTTTATGGGGATCGGGAAACCCTATGCTTAATTAACACTGTCTTTGATCTCGCAAATAGCAGCTTCATATCATAGAAATATGCCGGCTAATTTCAGCACCTTTAATTCCTGGGAAAATCACCTAAGCACTTATTATAGTAGGTGGATTCAGTAAAATAAAGTATGTGGCCTGAAAATAAATTCGTTAAAGAGAACTGACTCCTAGGAAAGGGTTTTATTGATTGTACAACAGATACACCGCTTCCTCAGCTGTAGCTCGTGTTATCAACGGATACTATTGGCATTCTGGTTCATAAATCAATCTCTCAGGAGTTTGGTTATAATGAATCATTTTTCCTGAATTTGATCGCCTGTGAATGAGCAGAGAAAAACCAGAGCTATTGCAGGGCGTTACTGCTGTGCTGAGGCCACAGGCAAGGGCTCCTAGGCAGTGAAATCGACGCAGTGGTCACAGCCGTTCAGTGCCCGGTGGGACCGCTAGTGTTGTGGTTCCTGTGCCATCCAGTTCTCCGTACACTTGCAGGGTCTTTAGCAACAGAGGCCCATGAGAGTTTCTTTTAGTGGAGACACTCCTGAGCGTGACATATTTTAGGTTGTCTTTTTCTTTTTTTTAAAGTTTATGTACTTGAGACAGAGAGAGAGGGGATCCCAAGCAGGCTCTATCCATGCTGATGAGCTCATGACCTGAACCAAGATCAAGAGTCTTAACCGACTGAGCCACCCAGGCACCCTTTTCATGTTGTCTGTTAAGGGGCTTTATTTACATGGTTAAGAACTAGATATAAATTTTACCTGCAGGGAGAGATGCAGGTTCAACACAATCAAATGCTCTCGGGAAGAAGACCTGTTATTTTGCTTTTCCTTATTTCTCTCACTAGTGTCACTAGTGTCTGGGATTTATTCTTCTCCAATTCCCTCTTTTTGAAAAACAGTTTCTTTTAATGTTTATTTTTTGAGAGACAGAGAGACAGAATGTGAGTGGGGGAGGGGCAGAGAGAGGGGGAGACACAGAATCCGAAGCAGGCTCCAGGCTCCGAGCTGTCAACACAGAGCCCGACGCGGGGCTCGAACCTGTGAACTGTAAGATCATGATCGGAGCTGGTGTCAGACAATTAACCCACTGATCCCCCCAGATGCCCCCTATTCCAATTCCTTAAGCAATTCACTGTTTACTAAACACACGCTTTAGCTCAGAGAGGATTTGAAGAAGGATACATACTTTTTAGATTCATTGTTCATATCATGTCTGAATGGCATTATAGAAACAGAAGTACTTTTTCTCATTCCCAAATAGGAATTTTTGAGGCCGGCGTGTGTTGGCAGGGTGGGGCTGCTTTAGAAGTGCCAGGAGAACCTAACGAAGGGAGGCATGTAGAATTTAATGAAAACAACCCACCTCATTTACTAGCATGTTCAGTAATGAGCTGCCCAGCAGTAGCACCCAATATGTGTTTGCACTCTTCTTCCCAAGGGGAATTTATTCCTTAGAAAGACAGCCTGAGCAGGGTGGGGGAGGGGTAGAGGGAGAGAGGAGAGAGAATCTTAAGCAGGCTCCATGCCCAGTGTGGAGCCTGATGCTGGGCTTAGTCTCATGACCCTGAGATCATGACATGAGCCGAAATCAAGAGTCAGATGCCACCTAGGCACCTCCCCAAGAGGAATATTCTTCCCCAGGCACCTGAGCCCGGTGTCCCACCCAGTCAGTACATGTAGTGCAAAGTTCAGACCTCATTACTGTCTGCAGACCTGAATGTGGCTTCTCAGTGTTTAGAAAGCTATGGCCCAATAGACAAGTCATGTGTCTGGTATCAGCAATGGTGAGAAACAGGCGCCAATAACTCCAATCCAAAGTCCAGTGAAGAAACGCATTAACTAATGGGAGTAGATAATAGTATCTACTGCCCATCCCGTTTCAGAATGAATGCTGGGTTGGCTCTGTGGGGATGCTGTGGCTAATGGTGGATAGTTTTTTGATTAGCTCTAATTCTGCTCCTTACTTAGGAGAAAGTCTTTTATCCATTTTCCACCCTATTTGGATAGAACTCAGCAAATAGTATTTAAAAATCTACAGTATATTATGTACTAACCAGTGCTAAGAAGAACACAGTCAACGGGGATGGGGTTTTGCACCTTTAGATAGGATGGCTTGATGGTTTCAGGTAGCATTTGAATAGAGACCTGGAGGAAATGAGAGAGATAGAACCAGAGCCAAAGTGATGCCAGAGAAGAACATTCTCGAAGAGGAGCCAGCTTTTTGGCAGTGGAGGTCCGGCAATGAGTCCTGTGTCCTTGGGTTGGAAGGAATGGGGACAAAGAGTCATAAAAAGAGAAGTCATATAAGGAAGAAGGAGGCATATTGTGTGAGGCCACGCTTTCAACTGTGTGGACTGTGGATTCGAGTCTGGGTGAGATGGGGATGCACTGGGGAGTTTGGAGTACAAGAAGGAAGTGTCCATCCTTGTTGCACCGCACTGGGTGCTAGTCTGAGAGGCGAGGAGGAAACAAAAGCAGAGGAGGTGAGCTGCCAGGGTCAAGGCTGCTCACCAGCCCGTCTGCACCCAGCATGCTTTGGAAGAAGAATTTGGAATGCTTGATCAGACATTGCTTTCTAGTTCTACATTTCAGTGAATAACTACATCTCTGGCTGTACAGATATACATATTACCTACCCCCCTCCCATTTGCAGGTTTATGAAGATGGCTAGCAAGCAAAAAACCAAAAAGAATTGCTTAAACAGATGTGCACCGAATCAATGATTGTCAAGTTGGTTGACAATGCCATGCCTTCTGAAAGAGGCCTTTGGTATCACTTACTATTTTTCACCCGAGAAGTTTGAACCCTAGGGTGGGTTCGATGTCGCACAGCTAAGAAGTGTGAGTGCTAATCTTAGAACTGAATTTTCCTAATTGGTCCATGTTAAAAAGGAAAAAGTGTTAATCGAGTTGCTGGAAGTAAAAACAGAGAGTGAAGATGGAGATCGCAGTGAATATTTTCTGTCACTTTTTTGTTTCTTCATTTTTCCGAATTTAAAAATTAGAAAATAATTAAAGAGCCTAAGTGTTCATCAGTGGATGAATGGATCAGGAAGATGTGGTTTATCTATACAATGGAATACTACATGGCAATGAGAAAGAATGAAATCTGGCCACGTGTAGCAACATGGATGGACCTTGAGGGTGTTATGCTGAGCGAAATAAGTCAGGCAGAGAAGGACAGATACCATATGTCTGCATGTATAGGAGGATTAGGAGGAACTTAACTGAGGACCATGGGGGAGAAGAAGGGGGAAATAGGGGAGGAGTGGGAGGGAGGCAAACCATGAGAGACTCTTGAATGCTGAGAACAAACTGAGGGCTGATGGGTGTGGGGGGGAGTGGGAGGGGGGAGATGGGCATGGAGGAGGGCACTTGTGGGGATGAGCAGAAGTTATATGGAAACCAACTTGACAATAAACTATTTAAAATAAATAAACATTAAATTTTTTTAAATTTAAATAAAAAAATAATAAATAATTAATGTACATACAAGGAAATTCCCTCTTTTAGTGTAGGGTTCAGTGAGTTTTGGCAAATGTATACAGGTATGCAACTACCATCACACACCTTAAAACATGTGTTTGGGCACGCTTGTGGTGAACCCTTACCCCAGTCGACAGTCCTGGACCTTCGCTGATCTGTTTTCTGTCTCTATAGTTTGCCTCAGCAAGAGTGTCATGTGCACGGAACAATGCCACGTGTAACTTGTGGATTTGTCTATTTTTTCTTTCCACTTTATATGTTTTTGCTTCATTTATTTTAAACTTCTAAGATCCACATATGTGTTTGGCTTTTTTTTAATAAAGACTTTTCATTAGAGCAGGTTTTTTAATGTTTCAAGTTAAAAAAAAATCTGGTTATTTAACATAGAGTGTAATATAGGTTTTGGGAGTAGAATTGAGTGATTCATCACTTACATACAACACCCAGTGCTCATCCAAACAACACCCTCCTCAGTGCCCATCCCCCACCCTCAGTCTGTTTTCTATCCTTAAGTCTCTTATGGTTTGTCTCCCTCTCTTTTTTTATCCCTTCTATTCCCCCATGTTCATCTGTGTCTTAGTTTCTACCTATGAGCGAAATCCTATGGTATTTGTCTTTCTCTGACCGACTGATTTTGCTTACTATTTTATTCTTTAGCTCCATCCACATCATCATCATCATTTTTATTTTTTACAGTTTATTTATTTATTTATTTAGAGGGAGAGAGAAAGAGGTGAGAGAGCAAGAACAGGGGCGGGGCAGACAGAGAGGGAGAGACCCTGATGTGGGGCTTAAACTCATGAAACTGTGAGATCATGACGTGAGCTGAAACCGAGAGTCAGACGCTTAACTGACTGAGCCACCCCGCCACCCCCACACTGTCACTTTTTTAGAGCAGTTTTAAATCACTGCAAACATTGAATGGCAGGGACAGGGAATCCCCATGTAGCCCCTGTGCCCCAAATAGGCACAACGTCTTCCACCAGCTATATCCCACACCAGAGTGCTACACTCGTTAACAATTGATAAACCCACATGGACACATCGTTATCCCCCAAAGCCTGTGGTTTACGTTGGGGTTCACTCCTGGTGTAATGCCTTCTGTGGGTTTTCACTGCCCGAAAACTCATCTGTGTTCTGACTATTCATTCCTCTCCTCCTCTCCCAACTTCTGGTAGCCACAGATCTTTTTATAGGGCACGCAACCTCTTCAGGTTGGCATCTCTCAATGGCCATTCATGGTTCTTCCATGTCCTTTCATGTCTTGGTGGCTCATGTCTTTTTATTACTTAGTAATATTTCACCATCTGGATGGACCACGGTTTGTTTATCAATTTACCTACTGAGGGACATCTTGGTTGCTTCCAATTGACAATTATGAACAAAGGTGCTAGAACCATCCTCAGGTAGGTTTGGGCGTGGGTATATGTTTGTAACTCACTTGGGGAAATATGAAGAGCATGATTCCTGGATCTCCTAGTAAGAGTATTCTTTGTTTAGTAAGAAACTGGCAAACTGTTTTCCAAAGAAGGTGCGTTATTTTTACTAACAGCTTCCATTGCTCCGTTATCACCAGCATTTGGTGTTTTGAATTTGGTCATTCTAGTAGGTACACAATGGTATCCCATTGCTGTTTTATTTTTTTTTTTATTTTTATTTTTTTAAAAGTTTATTGTCGAATTAGTTTCCACATAACACTCAGTGCTCATCC
>NW_027528796.1:0-5996 GCF_008692635.1 Crocuta crocuta
CCTGGGTTCTTGTCAGTAGGTGATGTTTGGAAAGCACCTAAGGATGGAAACTTACAGTGCTGAAATCAATCCCCAACAGCCAATGATGTGATCCATCGGGTCTATGGAATGAAGCCTTGGTAAAAAAAAAATCTGAAAGGATGGGTTCAGGCTGCTTCTGGTTGGGGACCATGTGGAGGTTCAGAGAGAGTGGGGTGCCCAGAGGGCATGGGAGCACAGAGCCCCTCCCCCACCCTGTGCCCTACTCCTCTCTGCTACTTGGCTTCTCCCGAGTTATGTCCTTTGAGGGGAAGGCAGTCAGTAAAGCGGGCCCTGAGCTCTGTGAGCCACTCTCACACACTGGGCAACCTCAAGCGGGGGAGGCACGGGCACCTCTGATTTCTAGCTGCTCAGTCAGAAGCTGCTCCTGAGCCAGGCTCGCAACTGGCTTGTGACGTGGGGAGGGGGGCAGGGCAGGCTTGAAGGCCTGACACTGACCTGTGGGATCTGAGGCCACCTCCAGTTACAGAGTCGGAATTGGGTTGAACTGTTGGACCCGCAGTGGATGTCTGAGAATGGCCTGGGGGGGTGGGAACTCACCCCCCTGCATGTACATCCTGGAATCGGGTACCAGAATCTCTTCTGGGGGGTGGGGGAGCAAGTGTGAAAGCCCCTGCTGGCACACACTCATGACACAAACACGTTCAGTATATGTGCGGTTTTATTTAAAAACCTGGGAAAAATAGAGGTGCCTGGGTTGGTCAGAGTCAGTTAAGCATCCGACATCAGCTCAGGTCATGATCTCGCGGTTTGTGGGTTCGAGCCCTGTGGTGGGCTCTGAGCTGATAGCCCAGAGCCTGGAGCCTGCTTCGAATTCTGTGTCTCCCTCTGTCTCTGTCCCTCCTCGGCTCACACCATCTCTCCTGGTCTCTCACAAATGAATAAGCATTTAAAGAACTTGGAAAATATACAATATGACAGGGAGAAGGAGAGGAAGATAACATTAGTTGTGAGCTGTCCGTTGTTGAAGTGGGATATGTGGGGGGGGGGGGTGTCTAACNATTGGGCCCCTGCTAAGTGGCAGGTGGTGAGCGGGCCCCACGAGAAACCATAGCTTCTCTGAGGTGGGCTCGGAGGGGCCAGGCCAACCGCTACCTCTCACAGCCACGTCACGGAGATGGACTCAAATCAGGTCCATTGTCACGACCTTGGCACCCTTCTCTGGGTGAGAGACCCATCAGAGAATGTGATCCAAGCCACGGACCTCACGCCAGGAAAACACACACACTCCCTTACAACTCCAGTCGTGGGGCCTGTGTGTGCTGGCCGCCGAGGCACCAGCCCCAGACAGTGGCATTTGGGACAGCCGGCTCCAACGTTCACAGCTCTGGTGTGCCCCAGCCCCGCGTCCTCACACTTCGGGGCTGCACTGGCGTGAGGAGAGAGCTGGCTAGCCTGAGCTTAAAGGGCAAGAGGAGATGTGACCTGGGAGGTGCCGGCAAACACAGCATGTTTACAGCGTCTACAAGTGCAGGGCTGAGAGAAGATCGGTCCAGGTCCGTGTGCCCCCTGGGGGCCGGGAGGAGGGGGAAACAGCCAGATGTCAGTCAGAGGGTATAAGGCTGCAGTTTAGGTATGATGAGGACGTGTGGACATGGTGACCACTGTTGATAAGGCCGTTTGGTATACTGGAAATTCGCTACGAACCGATTTCAGGTGCTTGCACTATAAAAAACCAAGACAATTACGTGAGGAGATGAACACGCTCATTAGCTTGCCTACAGTGACGTTGTACTATGTCAATGTGCCACACAACACGTTGTACACCTTCACTTCTGTGACGGCAGAAATGACCCCCCTGCCAGGCTCAGGCCTAACCTTTGGAAGGACTGGAAACTTCTGCTTTCCTGCTCTTGGAAACCGACCGCCATGCGGAGAGGAAGCCCATGTAGCCACACGGAAAGGAGGAAGGACGAAGGCTCCCATCCATCAGCCCCAGAGGGGCTTCCAGCTGTCAGCCGTGGTGAGCAAAGCCTCAGCCGATGTCTCACACACACAGCACAGAGCAGCCCTCCCCAGGGGCCCTGCCCAAACCTGAAACCCTGTGCAGATAAATGAGGATTACTGTCCAATCACTCAGCTTGGGCAGGGCTTGGGAAAACCCAAACACTCTTGCCCTGTAAATGTTCCAGCCTCTCAAATCCCCTCACCCCTGCCGTGGACTGAATGTCTGTGTCCCCAGATTCATTCGCTGAAGCCCCAGCGCCCCTCCCCCAGTGTGGCTGTACTTGGAGATGGGCCTGTGCGCAGGAGTTCAAAGTTCAATGGGGTCATGAGGGGTGGGGCCCAGAGCTCGCTCTTTCCACCACGCGATGGCTCCATGGGAAGATAGCCCGCTGCAAGCCTGGAGCAGAGGCCTCAGCAGAAACCAACGCTGCCACACTTCCATCAGGGTTACCAGCCTCCAGAAGTTTGAAGAAGTCCACGTCTGTTGTGCAAGCAACAGACTTCACACCCCCCCACTTCAGAGAATTGGGAGCCAGACTCCACGTTGGGGTCACCTAACATGATCATTGTGCAGGGTCATTACAAACTCAACCCTCCTCTGTGCACCTGTTTCCTCATCCTCACAAAAACATCCATGGAAGGGGGCACCTTGGTGGCTCAGTCAGATAAGCGTCTGACTCTTGATTTCAGCCCAGGTCATGATCTCACAGTTGTGTGACCGAGCCCCCCATCAGGCTCTGCACTGACAGGGCGGAGCCTGCTTAGGATTCTCTCTCTCTGCCCCTTCCAACCTCCCCTCTCTCAAAAAATAATAAATAAATAAACATTTAAAACACCATAGATGGCTACCCAGGGCCTCCTGGGGCACTTGCACATACCAGAAAGTGCAATGATAAAAAGAAGGAGAGGAGAGAATACACGGACCACACACATGAATGACTGCAGGTGTGCTACAGATTATCAACGACCTGAAGACCTCAATATTTAGGATTTTTAAAAAGGCTTCTTGATATGTGACTGGAGAAAGGAGGCTCATGTAGTAGATGGCGCTGAGACAACTGGGTATCTGCATGGCAAAATGAATTAGATCCCCACTTCACACCGCATCCCCCAATCCATTCCAGACACATGAAAAATCTACATTTCAAACAAAAAAGTTGAAGAGGAGTTTTTTCGGGGGGAGTGGCTTTCCACACTTGGGGTGGGGAGCAATTTCCTTTACAGGGTATTAAAAGCTCAGTAAGCATAAAAAAGTGGATAGGTTTAACTGCACTAACATATAAATGTCTTTTCTCCAAATGACTGGTGAGAAGACAAACCACAAAAAGCAGAAGACCTTTGGAATATGTGCAACAAGCATAGGATCAGTATCCAGAATACATAAAGAAGTCCTACAAATCCACAGGAAGAGGAGAGGCAATGAGCTAAAGGACCACGGCAGGCATGTCACAAAGGAGGAGACAGGGTGCACAGATGAACACGGGCAAAGCTGCCCAATGCCACTAGGATGCAGGGAGTGTGAGGTCACTTTCATATCCATCAGACCCGCAGTGAGGAAGACATCTGACCGCTGACAGCACCGAGGGTCTGAGAGGATGCAGATCAGCTGGCACACGGAGGGGAGGAGTGTGACACCTGCTCTGGCCACACTGAAATCCACTTTGGCATTTTCTTGTCAGGGTGACCCCTCTCACACCTTAGAAGGGTGCACATCCACTCCCAGGTGTTACACAAGGCACGTGCAAGAGGAGTTCTTAGCAGCACTGTGAACGGGAGGAGGGGAAGAACAGAGATGATCCAAATACTCATTGATGGGGCAATGCAAACCCAAATTGTAGAGCAGTCACACAATTTCCTTTCACAGAGGTGAGAGCAGACCCCAGCTACACAGCAGCATAGCTCAAGCTTAGACAGAGGAAAATGTTGAGTACAAAAATGCAAATTTTGGGGGGCACCTGGGTGGCTCAGTCGGTTAAGGGTCTGACTTCGGCTCAGGTCATGATCTCATGGTTCGTGGGTTTGAGCCTCACGTCAGGCTCTGTGCTGACAGCTAGCTCAGAGCCTGGAGCCTGTTTCGGATTCTGTGTGTGTGTGGGGTGTGTGTGTGTGTGTGTCTCTCTCTCTCTCTGACCCTCCCCTGCTCATGCTATCTCTCTCTCTCTCTCAGAAATAAATGAAACATTAAAAAATAATTTTAAATGCAAATTTTTGAGGTCTATGTAGAGAAAACAATTGTTTAAGGCTTGAGAACAAAGAAGCGGTCTGATGTTTAGACTTATTCAGTAAGCATGTGAGCAAGAGAACGGCAAAGAAACACAAAGCTGCAGAGAGGGGTGACGTCCAGGCAAGGAGGAGATGCGAGGGACCAGGAGAGTTCTGGTTCTGGAGTGGAGCTGTGGGCTCACGGATGTTCATTGTCCCACCATCCCTCACACGGCACGAGACACTCTAAGTACCAAAATGGAATACAGGCAAAGGAGAAAAGCAAGAAGAGGCACACGGTGTGGGTCCAGACAGATCCAGTACGGCTGCCTTGTCACATCCAGAGTTCCCTGTTTTCACTTTGTGTCACGGCAAGTGCCACAAGGTCTGTGGAGAGGCCAGACTCGGGAGTGTAAGGATCGGAAACTGGTTGAGGGCCTTCTTCTCTCTGGGCCTCAGTTTCTCCATATGCAAAATAAGGGGCTGTACCAGGAACAGCAAATGGCTGGCGTGCATAAGCCAGGTCGCCCCTTCCTCACCCGCTGCACACACTACGGATGGGTTGCAGCACTACTGCACATGGAACACGGACACACAGCGTTGGGCTCCTTCTCAGCTGGGCCCTGCAGGCGGCCAGGGATGGCTGCTCTGAGAGGGCGCACTGCATGAGACCCACGCGCTGGTCTGGACGGTCCATCCAGCTGTGGCCTGGAACTTCTGAAGCCTCACCAGCAGGCACTAGCTGGTATGAGAGGCAGGGGTCCTAGGGAGGAGCCCGCTGGCTTTGGAACTGAACCTACCCAGACCCCAATAGTGTGCAGCCTCAGCTTCTACACTGCCCACCCCTGTGGCCTGCGGTCCGCCACAGCTGGCCTCTACCTGCCGTCATCTGGCCGAGCCCCGTGCTCCCATCCATTGGGTGGGCAGGCTCATGTCTCCCCGATGCTGGTGAGCTGTGCTGGACCTGCAAACTGCAAGCCCGACAGAAAGCCAGGCAGGAGCTCATCATCACCCTCCGGTGCAGAGAGTCCTGGAAGTGGCCCCGTTGCGCCAGATCCAGCCAGCTCTCTGAGGCAGGAGGATGGCGTCCCGTCACCGCCGACTATGCCTGCCCGGGGCCACGGGCCTTTGCTCNCTCACTCCCTATTCTAACAACAAGAAAATCAAGGGCCACAAAAGGGAACTGCTTTTTTGGCATCTCTGCCCACCTTCCCACCTTCTGAGAGGCTGGGAAGCTTGCCATGTTCCATCAGGGCCCTGAAACCCCGGTCCTGTGGGGAAACACCCCATTTCCCCAGAGCAGGGGACTGCTGAGTGACCACAGCCCCTAGTCACGGAGCATCTGGTGTCATCCTGGGACCTGCAGCTTCTTTTACTAACAAAATCGTATTTAGAGACATTATACCCTGGGACATGGTGCTTTGGTGATTCACTTCTCTTTCATTTTGATCGCCTTATGCAAATATTAAAGGACTACTGGGCTGTGTACACAGGAAGCCTTGATTTACTAGAAAGAGCTGGGGTGGGTTCTTAGAAAACACAGGCAGGAATTGAAGGCATCCAGACATGTCCAGTGAGCAGAGTGGAGACAAAGATGTCTCCTGCTGCTTTGTCCTGGGAGAAAGCTGCCCAGACGCCCACACATGGCCCGACCCACCCTCAGGTCAGAGTCTGCCACTGACACCCACTGTGTGAAAGGGCCTGGAATCGGCGGTGGTCTCATCACCATCCATCGACTCCCAAGAAGCAAACACCACGAGCTTGCAAAGGCACTGAAACAGGAATGCTCCCTTGTGTTCCCAGGAATA
>NW_027528796.1:6472-41064 GCF_008692635.1 Crocuta crocuta
TCTGGACAACTCCAAATCCTCCTCAAAACCATCTCTGACTCCCCCTCTTCCAGGCAGTCTCCTTGCCTTCTCGCTGGCCTCTTTATACTAATTTCCTGCAAGAGCGATCACAATGGGTTCAAATGCTGCTGCTCACACACTTGTCTCCCCTGTGATGGGGCAGGTTGTGGGAGCAGGGCTCATGGCTGATGTACCCGCATTACCTCCAGCCCCTCAGCATGGACCCTGGCACATTGGTGGGGGGTACAGTAGGGCCTCAGCAAAGCATGACCTAAATCGTGGGCTCTGTCTTCCTGGAACTTAGAGTTGAGTGAAAGAGATCTAATGGCAAAGAAGGTAAGTTCAAGGTATTCTGAACAGAGACCAGGCAATCCTTTCCCGAGTACTTTACAGCTAAGCCAAGATCTCATTGGCAAGTAACTATCTACTCTTCAAAAAATAGGAATAAAGAACTTTCCAAGGAGAGAAAGAGAGAGTCACAAACTTTCTGAGGTGGGAGGGAGCAACTTGTTTAAGTGCTGAAAAGCCAGTGGTGCTTTAGCAAAGCAATAGAGCAATGAGCAAGTAGTTCATGCGTCACATGTATCAGTTAGGTTAGGACGGGTTATGCTGAATAACACACAATTGACGAAATCTTCGTGTCCTATGATAAAGTTGATTTATGTCTCAGGCTACATGCCCATGTGGCTCTCCCTCATCTCCTCTCCCCTCTGGACCTAGACTGATGGAGCAGTGTCTCTCTGTAATATTGCCACTGTTGTGGAAGAAGGAAAAGAAAACTCGTAAATCACTCACTGGTTCTTAATGTGTGCTTACATCTGTGTTCACTGCTCACCAGCCCCTCTGCCACGCGTGGGGACAACATGGGTAGTGCTGTAGAAACTTCCCACCGAGCAGGCACGGCAACACAGGGCAAGTTTTCATTTCTAACAAATCCCACAGGCTATAGTGAGAGAAACAGATTGGAAAGGGGCAAGGGTGGGATTCGGGAGAAAATTCAGGAGGCTGCCTCAGCTTCCCAGGCAAAAAAAAAAAAGACTACTACTTTACACTGGGGTCATGGCAGTGGAAATGGAGAGAAGCCAGTGGATTTAAAATATGGAAGGGTCTAGCTATGTACAAAGAGGAGCAGAGGAGAGTGAATGTTGGCTTCTCGTGCCTTGAACAGTTGCTGGCTCCCGTCTTTGGGGAAGACCAGCTACTCTAGTCTCTGCTTGTCCTTGTGCTCTCTATGTTCTCCTAACAAATCTCCCTTCTTGCTTAAAAAGACAGCCTGAGCTACATAAAGAAGGGAACAAATGGACTTATAGTGTGGTGAGCAGCTGAGTGAACTGACAGATGAGTGACAGAGAGACCAGGGAATTAATCCATGTCTCCAAGGGTTCAAAGAGTGAAGAGAAACTAGACTCAACCAGAAGAAAAAGAAAGTCCTCCCCACTAGGCATGCCTGAAAAGGATCCCTCGCCCCCCGACCAACACATCAGGCATCTTTCTTCTTCCAGGGAGCCCTGACCAATGTCAGCGATAACAGAGAAAGGGGAGTGGGTGGGAGGAGAAGGGAGGGACGGGGAGGCAGAGGAAGGCTGGGCTCCATGGACACATATCAGCCTCTAGAGAGAGCGCCCTCTCCTCTCCTCCGTGTGGCCTCCCTCCCTAAGCCTCCTTTCCAGAGTTCCAGGCTTGACCTCCAGCGGTGGGAGGGCTTGGGATTCACACACACCTCAAAAGAGAATTTCGGTCGCAGCAGCAGTAGGCAGCCTTACAGGCACGTAGAGCTGTGGGGACCACACAGGCTCAGAAAGCCGCAGGTGCCCCTCTGCCCCGGGGGTTCTCATTCGCCAAGAGGAACATTCAGACACAGAATTATCTGCTCGTGGACTCGGCTCGGACACCATGGACAGCGACCAGGGTGCTGCCCCGGCGGGCCAGGGAGCGGGGTGGTCGCTGTCCGTGGTGCTCACAGGCTGCCGCGCGGCCGCAGAGGCTCGTTCTCAGACCCAGCCACGGGGCGCCAGAGCCCAGAGGGCGCCAGGGTCTCAGCGCTCCCAGGGCCTCACTTTGCAGGTAAGAAATCACAAGTCCAGAGAGGGGAAAGAATTCCCTCAGGGCCACACACTGAGTGGCACCGAGGGACTGGAAGCTGCCTCTAGATGCTTGCTCAGACAAAACCCATTTCCTTGGAGGGCTCCTGGGTTTTACCCCTAGAAACCCGGAATAATTAGGCCTTGAAAACTCACAATGGCACACAGTAGGTACTCCATGGATGCTGGCTGACTGAATAAATGATTATACTGGTATGCAAAAACACAAATCTGGAAGCCGGGCATGGGCCCCGGATCCTGAATTCAAACAGGAAGTCTTGTTCCTTTGGGGTTTGGGTGAAATGGTATGGAAGGAAGCAGTGAGGGAAGGGAAGAAGTACTGACACGAAGACAGAGGGGTGCAGGAAGAGGAGAAGAGCAGGTACGACCCAGGACAGTAAGCACAGAGGAACACAGCCACTGGACACTCACCTCTGTGCTCTCAGGCTTCCCAGGAGAGCAGGCTGAACAGTTGAGGAGGAGTTTCCTTAGGGAGGGTGGTCATGTGACTTCAATCTGGCCAATCAGCATATTCCATCCTCCCTGGCCACAGTGTTTGCCTCAGGACTGGGTATATGCCAGTCAGGTCCCAGTGGGTCCAGACCTTAGGGCTGGAATCGTAGAGAATGAGAGCTTCTTTTCCTGTTGGACACTGACAGCCTGTGACAGTGGTGGCCATCTTGGTTTCCTAACGGAAAAGCCAGCTGAGTAGGACACCAGCACAGAGGAAAGTAAGCAAAGCCAAGAGGTCGTTTGATTGCTTCATTAGGCCACTCTGGGTTTTCTGTCATTCACTGGCTGTCAAAAACAAAAAAAACAACCTCACTTCCAATTGCTCCCTGCAGTTGTCTAAATGGAGCATCCTGGAATGTGACAGTATGGATTTAGGCTAGCGTCAAGGAAGACTTTTAGATAACACTGCAAAACTCCAAGATATCCTGGAGATCCAAATGGATTCAAACTGTATCTGCTGGGGGCCTGCTATAGGCTGGGCTGCTCACATTACCCAAATTAATCCTCATGGGACTGACCCTGTGAAGGTAGCAACTGATGACCCCACTTTAGGGGACACAAAGGAGGCTCAGAGAAGGGAGGTGACAGGGTTGTAGTCTGGAAGTGTGGAGCTGGATTGCAAGCCCAGATTCTGCTGTGTGCAGCCTAGGCACCCTCGTGGTGTGGTCTGTCCATGTGTCAGGGCACCCGGCCCCACGCCCGGCATACTGTGGGGGGCCTGAGGCTTCGTAACCATCATGTGGGCGTTACAAGACTCACAGAAGCAATTTGCACTGAAGGCAGGCACAGGGCCTTGCTTCCCCAGCACTGCTACACCTTCCCGGTTCCCTGAGGACCAGAATCCCTCTCTTTCCCTTGTTTTCCTTGGCAGAGTCCTGCTCATGTGACCACAGGACAGTCCCCCATTCATAGCCACCATCGGAAGCTGCTACAGGGAGGCCACGAGCCTTCATGCCTCCACCATGCCTGGGGCCATCTCTATCCTTGGAGCCTGGGGGAACATTATGCCCTACTTGCACACCCGAGGTCTTTTCCAGAACATGCTGAGAATCTCACTCGGTTTGGAATGCAATGTACCTGTCACTGCACTTTCCACGTCTCACTCATGCACTCCTTTGTCTGCACTGTGGCCTCCCAGACCTGCTGCAGGAGAGGCCTAGCTAGCAAGAAATTTATAGCTTAGCGCTGGAAGGCACGCACGAGGCAAGAGTTGATGGCTAGGAAGCTCTATGTAGAAAAGACCTCATGTTTTACACTGAAGAGGCTGTAGAAGCCCTCGGGGCCCCGAAGCAGTGCTTGGGCCAAAGTGAATTAGAAGGCTTCATGATGGCCAAAGGCTCTGACTCGGGGAGGGGAGAGTGTGGTGAGGTCCTTGTGGTGACCTGAAGGCCCACTGCATGCAGCCTCAGGTCACCCAGAAAGGAGAGGGCAGAGGCCTGGCCCTGAGGTGTTCACAGACCAAACATGAATGGGACAACCAGACAGACAGAGCACCACAGTCACCATCTGCTCTCATGGGTGTTGAGTGGAGGGACAGGGGCAGAGATCCAAGTCGGGTGGGGAACTAGGTAAGAACAGAGACATTTTAACTGACACTAGAAGGCTGTATCAATTGGAGATGTTTGGCTCAAGTGACAGAAAACCCTACCAAGAGAGGCTAAACTGCTAAGGCAGCCACCGTGTGAGAAACGGGAAGTCCAGAGGCAGTCTGCTGGCTCGCAACGTCATCAGAGACTCAGGTGCTGCCCGCCTCTCTACTCTACTGTTAACAGAATATTGCTGTTGCTCCTTGATGGTTGCAGTATGGCTGCCTCCACTCCAGCCATCATATCTGCATAACTAGCACTCAAGCCAGAAACAAGGGGCTACCTTCTTCTTTTTTTTTTTTTATTTTTTAATTTTTTAAAATTTATTTCTGAGAGAGAGAGACAGTGTGAGCAGGGGAGGGTCAGAGAGAGAGGGAGACACAGAATCTGGAACAGGCTCCAAGCTCTGAGCTGTCAGCATGGAGCCCGACATGGAGCTCGAACCCATGAACTGTGAGATAATGGCCTGAGCTGAAGTCAGACGCTTAACTGACTGAGCCACCCAGGCGCCCCTAGGGGGCACCTTCTCAAACCCTGCCCACCTCTTTGCAAGAAGAATCCCTCACAGAAGTCCCCAAAGACTACCTCTAATATCTCACTGGCCTCATTGGTCTTCAGGGCCTTCTGGGCCTTGCCCCGCCCACCCGGCCTCTCTCCCAGGGGTTCCTGCAGCCCCCATCGGCCACATCAGGAGTAAGTGAAGGCATGCACATGCTTGGTGCTTCTTGGGCAGGCCGGAGGATCTCAATGTCCCATCCAGCTCACCCTCCGAGAGAGCCCAAGGTGGGGACAGGGTGTAAGTGTTCATTTATACACTAACTTGTTCAAAAACTCCTAGCACCTACTTTTCCGGGCGGTTACAGTGAGGAAGGAGAGGGGAGGTGAACACAGGCGAGCCAGAAAGAAAGTGCACACTCGGGGTGCAGCATGAAGAGGGGGAGAGTGTATGCTAGTATGACTGCTCCTTTCTGCAGATGAAGAAATTGAGGCATGGAGGTCACTGCCTTAGATCACAGAGCCCAGACTGTCTGGCTCTAGCAACCTGGATCTTGGTCAGGGCCTGCCTTGAGTGTCCTGTGCCTCTATTTACCCCTCACTGCGACCCATGGCCACAGCTCACAGCAGCACGATTACTTGTGTGGATGCTGGGGGGCACTGGGGGATGGCTTTCTCTGCAAAGTGCTTTCCCCTGACACTGGCAGCCCAAGGGGCTGTGCCGTTTACACAGCTGGACAGCTGGACCTGTACCCACGATGGCCACGGTGCAAGGCCCAACTCTATGTCTGCCAAGTAAACACCTGAACGTGTGCACAGAGCATGCATCGTGCCCTCCGTCACCTCATCTGCCACGTTCCTCCCTGCACGGCAGTCACCTCTGTCAGGCTCCCTGCCAGGGCACCCAAGGTGGCTGGAGCAAGCAGCAGGGAAGCTTGGGGACACCTGTGGCTGCCCCACACCTCTCCTGGGCTATCCTGGGCCACTCCACAGGGAGGCCACACTGGCTTCCAGGAGCATCAATATGCTCCCTGGGTCTGAGGCTGTACAAGTAGGTGTTGAGGGGTATTTCCTGAGGATGGCCTAGCGTCTGATGGGGCACTGGGGATCAGACCACTTTCAAAGTCCATTCCAGGACTGCACCGCTTGGGGCGGCGTAGGGCCCATAGTTAGGGATGCAGGCTGGGGGCTCCCTGCTCTGTGACCTCAGGCAAGCAGCTCCCCTCTCTGTACCTTGCATCTTCATCTGAAATAGAGAGCTAGTAACAGGGCTCCCAGGAGTGCTCGCTCGTCGCTGCTCTCCCCACCATCCCTGTCATCACAGAGGAAGGGAGGGAGGAGGCCTGACCCGGCAGCAGGGTGGGACTGGGGAACCCCCTCACATCCACTTCACTCCCCCACACCCTGGATGTCCTGCCTCTGAGCCTCTGTGCATGTTGCTTCTCCAAGCACAGCCACAGCCTGTCCTTGTCCCCAGCAGATCAAGTCCTGTTGGTGCTCTGGGGACACCGAGACCCCAGCCCCTCTTTCCCATCAGGTGCATCCCCTCTCCTCGCCAAAACCCTCTACAGCACCGCTTCCTCATCTGGCATTATGCAGTTTCTCCAGGACAGATGTCCAGTCTCCTTCTTCCCTGCAATCCACAGAGCTCCCAACTGAGGACCAAGTTCACAGCAGGTACTCAATACACATTTAGGGCTGCAGGAGCTGCTCACTGTTCTCCCACGTCAGGGCATACCCATGCTTATTCCCACGAGCCCTGCCCTGGGGGTCTGACTCCAGCCCTTCTCCAGTCCCCACAATCCATCAGCTCAGACAGTATGTGTGCTTGGGCTCACAGGGCTGCGCTGATGTGTAGGGCGTGTGCAGGGAGGCGTCGGTGTGGGGCACCGGGGGGCAGCTCCACTGGCCACAGGGCCCCTGAAACAGTAGGGAGGCACCCGGCAGCCTGCGGGGCACTGCACCCGCCCAAGAAACTGATTCTGGGGTGGGGGTGGGGAAGGTGCCCCCCTGCACATCCACAAAGAGGCCAGCGGGTGGGAGGCAGGGGCTTTCCATCCAGATCTGGACCCCGTCTCGGGGTCCTGCCCCTCCGCCCATCTCCAGTCAAGTGACTTAAACCAAGAGTCAGGAACTAGGCTTCAGGGGCCAAATGGAGACTTTTAAAGAATGAATTTTAGCATCTAAAAATTGGAAGATTTGAGGTGGAAACCCAGGTGTGGAGCTTTCTGTGGTGGTGATTGTCTGGTCTCACAGATGGATGGAACCACGGAGGGGCCAAGATGGCAGAACAGCACAGACATCTCTTCTGCATCTCTCGTCCCCAAAACACAGCCAGACCAACACTAAACCAGCCCACACGGCTAGAAAACCGACTTGAGGATGAACACTACAGTCTGCACAACCTGAACCACAGAACGTGGCAGGGGCGTGGCTCGGAGAGATGACCTGGGGGAGATGGAAGATGTGGAGGGCAGGGAGCCACTCTTGCTAGCGGAGAAAACGGAGACGGGGGGAGAGGGAAAAGCACCCCCCAAAAGCAGCTGGAGAGAAAGGGGGACGGTGAAAACAGCCGCAGAGACTGAACTACAAAGGGAGAGGGAGAAAGGAGAGGGTTTAAGTCTCTCTTGGCTCTGAATTTTGTTGGTCTGGGGTAGGAATGATAGAAGCGGAGTGCAACTCCTCCTTTTACCCTTTCCTATGTGGCTGTTGTTGGGTTTCGTGGTCCACTGGGGTGCTGATACCTTCAACTGAACTCCAGAGCTCTCACAAAAGGATTTGTGATTGCCAAGCCGGTGTTTCTGTTGGGGACACCCGCTGGGACCTCCTATTCAGCCACCTGACTGATATCACTTCCCTTCTGCATCTGCTGTCATCACTCTTTACTCGAAGAACAAAAGGCTCTGCCCACAGCCTATAAGACCGGAGGGGTCTGCGACTGCTCCTTCCTCCGGCTTCCTCAGCATCCAATTCCTCCTGGCTCACTCTGCTCCAGCCACACATCGCCCATGACATCTCACAAACAGCCACGCTCCCCAACTCCAGCACCCTGGGAATTCCCATTCCTTCTGCCTGGATGATCTTTTCCTGCCTGTTTGTTTCCCTGGATCCCTCTCATCTTTTGGATCGCACTCTAAATGACAGCTCCCAGGACAAGCTCTCCTTATGTGCCCCCACTTAAACAGTCCTCCCCAGCCCACCCAGGATTCTCTACTACATTACCCCATTCTTCCTCGGTTGTGCTGGTCACAGTCTGAAATTGTCTCAATTGTCCACGTGCTTAGGGTCTGTCTTCCCCAGGAGAATGTCAGCTACTCAAGGCCTGGCACTTTGTCTATCTGGTGTATCACTATATTCCCTGCTCACTCCCTGAAAATCTCTTTTAAATCAACATTTCAAATGGTAACATAACAGTCAATGTTCAATGTGTCATACTTGACTTTGCCCTTTCCTATTTGTGAATATGTAGTAGTTTCTGAGTATAAACAGTACTGCGATTGACATCTCTGTGCATAATCTTCTTTGTCCCTGCCTCTGTGATTTTGCTAAGCAACAGTCTCAGAAGTAGAAATAGTGGCTCCATCAATCAGCTGTTTTTAAGGCTCCTTCACATACACTGTATTCTGGAAAGTCTGAATTAAAGACCTAACATAGGTCCCACCAGCCCTGAATGTGAGGGCTAAGAGACAAGAGGTGAGTCTTTAACACTGCCCATGAATCCACTAGGGATCTGATTCAAATTCAGATTCTGATGGAGGAGGTCTGGAGCAGGGCTCAAGATGCTATGACACCCGGGTGGCTCCGTTGGTTAGCATACAATTCTTGATTTCGGCTCAGGTCATGATCTCACGATTGTGAGATCAAGCCCTGCATTGATTTTTTTTTCTCTCTCCCTCTCCCTCTGCCCCTCTCTCGCTCACTTTCAATCTCTCTCTCTCTCTCTCTCTCAATCTCTCTCTCTCTCTCAAAAAAAAATGCCATATTTCTAACAAACTCTGAGGAGAAGCCCTCCGGAATTCTCATCCTCATGACCTCCTGCATGCGGTTTCCTATCAGTGTCCAGGTTCCCTACTGATACGGCCTCTGGGCACCAGTGCCCTTGCACGTCCCCGAGCCCCCAAGGCAGCAGCCCCAGCAGGAAGACCTAAGCTTGTTTCCAACTCTTCTTGTCTCCATTTGGTTCTCAATTCCAGGCTCCACGACACCTGGTGTTATGTGTGGCTCTTAGGGGTTTTGAATTGGGTTTTCTGCCACTTGCGGGGTGAACTTGTGGTAGGAACCCCTCCCTAAGGAGAAAGAAAAATAATGAAGGAGAGAAGAGACGACTTCAGGGTCACCTAGATATGGGTCCAGCTGCCTACATCCCCCATGTTCCTGTAAACTGAAACAACTTAATTAGACTGCATGTTTATGTGTGTTACCATATATGGGAGACAAAGAAATAGAAAATGTATAAAAAACCTATGCCACATGAGGTGGGCCGCTCAGTTCTTTTGGGTACGAACCCAACTGAGCGGTGCCGGCAAAATAAAGTTGCTTCCTGGAAAGAAAAGTCTCGGTGTCACGACTCTCTGAGCGAGAATCCTGCAACAAACTTATCCCTTCAGATCCCAGGAGGCTCCACTGTCCTGGATGTGACAGTAGACATCTGTGACTATTTTTCCTGTCTGTCCTCGGTTTCCTCATCTTCTGCCAATAATACATCTTTTTTCCTTTGAAGACCTTGCCCTGTCAGCTTCTCCTAGTCTATATAATCTGGGGGATGTTAACTCTCTACAGAATCAAAAACTGAGCACATAACCTAGATCTGGCCAATCATTGGATTTCATGCCCTTTGTTTCAGTCACCGGATGAAGGCTGGACATGTGACCTGGCCCAGCAAACCCATGCCAGGACCTGCAACTGAACTGTTGTGAAGAAGACACTCTCTTCCCTTGGGGAGCTGTTGGGGCTGCTCCCTGCAACAAACTGACTAAACACTGAGGCCTCAGGGAAAGCAGAGGGCAACAGTAACTCCTGATGACATAACGTGGGTCCCTGGGTCCACCCGGACTTGATGCTCATTTGATTTGGATGGGAGTGGACCGCAATGGAGCTAGGACAGAAGCCAGCAAAGCAACACACTAGCTTGAGGACTGATGTTTGTGCATGTCAGTGTGTTCAGCATAAACTATGGAGGGAAGAGGACCCCAGAAAGAGGAACCCCAAGAGTATGCATACACAAATCACACTCACAGTTCAGGCCAGAAGAGTGAGGATCATGGTGGGAGGTGTGGGGGGAGAGGACTTGCAGTCCATGAGAGGAAGGTCTGCTCTAGTCAAATGGAGGCTTCACAACATTATTGGCAACTTTGTAGACATGCAATTAGCTTTGAAACAAGAATTAGAGATGCCATCAGTCAGCTACAGAGTAGATTCCTGGATGCAGGAATCAAAACAGCATTTAAATAGTATGTAGAGCCTGTTTGGAGTCTTTCAAAAGCCTTGTGTTGTTTCTCTCTCCCCAAGGAGGAAATCCTCAGTGTTGCTGCCCTCTCTTCTGCATGAGCAGGGCCTTCAAATCCATCATTGATGGAGGACAGGTGACTGGGTCAAAGGTCTTCCGTGCTGAGGCACAGCAGCCCTGGGGACAAAGGCCTTCCTGCTACAACCCCATGGTTTGAAGCACCACCAGACGCAGGTTTCCTCCGGAGCCACAGAGGCTGAAGTCGCGGGGTCCTCACTTGTGTGGCCCCTTCTTAGATCTGACACATAATTCCGGGTCCTTTTCCTTAAAGAGGGCCACCGCCTACAACTATATAAATTCTATGCCCACAAGGCTTGGATTAGCCCCTATCCCCAGCCACACCCCAGGCTGTTTCCCACACCCTTCCCCCCAAGCCCTCAGGGCCTTGTCACAGACTTGAAATAGCTACTCAAAGTCTCTGCTTCCACAACAGGCACTGCTCATCCTTATTTGCCGTTTCCTCCCCATTACTGGTGATTTAGGCGGTTGTTATGCAAATGACATCTACTGAGACCCATTCTGTGAAATGCTTACAGGACTCTCCTAAGATCATCTTCATTTTATTTTTATTTGTTTGTTTTGTTCTTTTGTTTTGTTTCGTTTTCCTTTTTTAATAGTTTTTTGCCAATGAACACCCAGTGCTCATTCCCACAAGTGCCCTCCTTCATGCTCATCACCCCCCTTCCCCTCCCCCCCCATACCCATCAGTTCTCAGTTTGTTCTCAACATTCAAGAGTCTCTCGTGGTTTGACTCCCTCCCTCTCCCCCCGATTCCGCCCCGGCCCCTGCATCCTATGTTAAATTCCTCCTAATCCTCCTATATGTGCAAACATATGGAAACTGTCCTTCTCTACTTGACTTATTTCACTCAGCATAATACCCTCAAGTTCCATCCATGTTGCTACACATGGCCATATTTCATTCTTTCTCATTGTCATGTAGTATTCCATCGTATAGATAAACCACATCTTCTTGATCCATTCGTCCATTGATGGACACTTAGGCTCTTTCCATGTTTTGTCTGTTGTTGAGAGTGCTGCTATGAACATTGGGGTACATGTGCCCCTATGCATCAGCACTCCTGTATTCCTTGGGTAAATTCCCAGCTCTGCTATTGCTGAGTCATAGGGAAGTTCTATTGTTAATTTTTTTTAAATTTTTTAAATGTTTTATTTATTTCTGAGAGAGAGAGAGAGAATGACAGTGTGAGCAGGGGAGGGTCAGAGAGAGAGAGGGAGACACAAAATCTGAAACAGGCTCTAGGCTCTGAGCTGGCAGTCAGCACAGAGCCCGACACGGGGCTCGAACCCACGAACCGTGAAATCATGACCTGAGCCGAAGTTGGACGCTTAACCGACTAAGCCACCCAGGCGCCCCACTATTGTTAATTTTTTGAGGAAACTCCACACTGTTTTCCAGAGGGGCTGCACCAGTTTACATTCCCACCAATAGTGTAGGAGGGTGCCCGTTTCTCCACATCCTTGCCAGCATCTAGAGTCCTCCGATTTTCTCATTTTAGCCACTCTGACCGGCGTGAGGTGGTATCTCAGTCTGGTTTTGATTTGTATTTCCCTGATGAGAAGATATGCTGAGCATCGTTTCATGTGTCTGTAGGCCATCTGGATGTCCTCTTTGGAGAAGTGTCTGTTCATATCTTCTGCCCATTTCTTCACTAGATTGTTTTTTGGGTGTGGAGTTTGGTGAGTTCCTTATAGATTTTGGAAACTAACCCTTTCTCTGATATGTCATTTGCAACTATCTTTTCCCATTCCGTCGGTTGCCTATTCGTTTTATGGATTGTTTCCTTTGCCGTGCAGAAGCTTTTAATCTTGATGAGGTCCCAATAGTTCATTTTTCCTCTTGATTCCCTTGCTTTTGGGGATGTGTCAAGTAAGAAATTGCTGCGGTGGAGGTCAAGGAGGTTGTTTCCTGCTTTCTCCTCTACTCTACATAGAAACCCCAACAGACTCCACCAGAAGTCTGGTGATCCAAGAATTCAGCAAAGTTGCAGGGTACAAAATCAATGTACAAACTCAAAATGGATAAAGGACCTGAACATGAGACAGGAAACCATCAAAACCCTAGAGGAGAAAAAACCCTTACCCTCTAATCCTAACCCTTTAATCCTAACCATCTAACCCTAACCCTAACCATCTAACCCTCAGCTAACCCCAACCTCTACCCTAACCACTAACCCTTAACTACGTAACTCCTAACCCTAACCCTAAACACTGTTAAAAGAAATTAAAGACAATATAAAGTGTACTATTGCTGAATGGCAATAGCACACAATGCAACATGTAGATTGAATGTGATTTCCAGGAAAATTCACAAAATCCTCTGAGAAGAAATGCACAAGCTAATCCTAACAGTCATATGGAAAATCAAGGAACCACAAAATAAACAAAACAATAGAAAAAATCAAAGTAGAAGCTCATACTTCCCAATTTAAATCTCAAAACTAAGCAACAGTAAATAAAATTTTGTGATACTGTCATAAAGATATACATGAAGATCAGAAGGATTTTATTGAGAACCACCCCCTCCCACCCAGAAATAAACCCTTTCATCTATGGTCAACCAAATTTTGACAAGGGTGAACAGCATGACATTGAGGAAACAATGGTCTTTTCAACAAAGGGCGCTAGACGACTGGCTATCCATGTGCAGAGGAATGAAATTGGACCCTTACCCTCACACCACATACAAACATTAACTCAAAGTGGATCAAAAGCTTAAATGTAAGGGGTAAACTTGTAAACTCTAGAAGACATAAATGCAGATAAATCTTCATGAGCACTGAGTTTAACAATGCTCTTAGAGCTGACACCAAAGCACAAGCAAGGAAAGAAAAATAGATACTTTTAGTTTCCTCAGCATTAAAAATCTTTGTACCTCAAAAGCTGCTATTCCAAAACTGAAAAGACAATGCCTAGAATGAAAGAAAATATTTGCACATTATTTGTATGGTAAGAGTCTGTTTTACAGAATAAAGAGCTTGTACAACTCATTGACGACCATTGAGGACCACGGCGACAACAACAACAACAACAACAAAACCCCCACGATTTTTAGAATGGACAAAGGACTTGGATATACTTTCCCAAGAGAGATCCTATGTATGGTGAATAGACATGGAAAGATATTAAACATCAGTAATCCTTATGGAAATGAAGATGTAAACCACAGTTAGATACCTGTTTACATGCACTAAAATTGCTACAATATAGAAAACTACAATAACAAATGTTGGCAAAGATGTTGAGAAATTGGAACCCTGAAACCTGCCTGTAGAAATGTAAAGTGGTGGAGTCTATGTGTAAAACAGTTTGGGATTTCCTCAGGAAGATAAAAACACAGAATGACCATTTGGCTCCACAATTCTTCTCCTAGATGCATGTCCCAAAGAATTGAAATAGTTGCTTAAAAAAAAGAGCACATGCACAACCATACATAGCAGCACAGTTCACAATAGCCAAATGGTAGAAAAACTATGCAAATGCCCATCGGTGGGTGAATGGAGAAACACACCGGGCCGACCCATAAACAGCAATATTATTCTGCCATGTAAAGGAATCAAGGAAAATGGCGCGGCTGTAGGGCAGTGCAGTGGTTCCTCAGAAAGTGCTCACAGAACTCCACCCCTGCACACACACACCCGGAAGCTGAAAGCAAAGCCACGAGCGGATATTCACGTTCCCTTAGTCATAGCAGCTTCTTCACAACAGCCAAGAGACGGAAGCCACCCAAGTGACGGGCTGACAGAAGAATAAATAAACATGTGGTCTACACACAAGCGAACAGGCTCAGCCTTACAAAGGGCGGGAATTCTGACACCTGCTACAACATGGATTGAACCGCGCAGTAATTATGTTGAGTGAAACACGCCAGTCACAGAAGGACAAATACTCTCCTTGTCTCAAGTGAACCCATTTTTCCTGGTAGAAGCTGGAGGTGTTATATTGAAGGTAAACAGAACTAATAAATGCGTACACTCGCAGGACACGACACGGACACAGAAACCACACGTGCATATCTACACACTCAGGACGACCCATCGGAAAGAGATATGAAAAGACGGACCCGCTGACACCTGCGTCAGAAGGAACCAAGTGCCCGGGAGGGACTCTGAGCGAGGAGGGGACAGGCCTGCTCTCTAGGACCACAGGACACTGGGGACAGAAATGCAGGGAGACGCGCGGGGACGGAACGCCACTCTGTGCTCCTGGACGCGGGGGAATCCGTCCTGTGACAATGCCCGTCCTGCCCGGTGCGATCGGCACATCCGGGGCCGTGGACACCGACCCCCCCCACGACGCCCTGTCAGACACGGAACCGGCCCCCCGACCCGCGGGGCCACAGCGGCGGGAGCGCGAGCACCGCCCGGGCACCTGCTCGCGGGCCGCGAACCGCGTGAGGACGCAGCGGGAACCGGGTCTTCGCGGAGCAGGAACACCGGCGCGCGGCCCCGCGGCCGGGGAGCCCAGGGCGGGAAGACCCGACGACCCGCGTCACCGCGCACCGAGCCGCGCTGAGCCTTCCCCCGCCGGGTCCCCTGAACACCGACCCCTTCAGCAGTCCCCGCTCCCAAAGCTCCTTCTCCCCTGGCCTCGCCTTCTCCTCACCTGCTTCTCCCGCGGCTGGTCCTGAGGAGACCGGGTTCTTGTTGTGGACGCGGTCCCACGTCCCCCAAAGTCTCCACAGCGGGTCCTGAGAAGGCCAGGCTCCTGTCAGCGTGGACGCGGGCCCTCGTCCTCCCTAAGCCCCCACAGCGGGTCCTGAGGAAGCCGGGCTTCTGCACCTCAGTCAAAAGGACCCTGCTAGATGAGCGCGCATGCCCACTGGGTCAGGGACTCGGTTTCGGGCGCCCCCTGCGCACGGTGGAGGTAATGCAGGACGTGGTGCACTGGGTTGGGTGGAGGCACCTGCCTCCTCCCCAGGGTCCAGCTGAATCCAATACATTTTGGAGCTTTCTAACTGAAATGGGGTCCAATATCCTGGCTTCTCCAGAAATTTTAAGGAACAATTAATTTGAAAGCATATAGAATGAAATTAAATATACAGGAAAACTACAACTCAAAATTGTGCATGAATTTAAAATACACAAGCATAGGGGCACCCGGGTGGCTCAGTCGGTTAAGCCTCTGACATCGGCTCAGTTCATGATCTCCTGGTTCCTGAGTTCAAGCCCAATGTTGGGCTCTGTGCTGACAGTGTAGAACCTACTTGGGAGTCTCTCTTTGCCCTTCCCTTGCTCGCTCGCTCTCGCGCTCTCTCTCTCGCTCTCTCTCTCTCTCTCTCTCTCTCTCGCAAATAAATAAATAAATAAATGTTTTAAAATAAAATAAAATACACAACTATCAAAATATCAAAAAGAAAACAGAAAATCAACATGACCTTGGGTTTGGTGATGAGTTTCAACACACAACACCAAAAGGGAATCCACAAAAGAAACCTGGTAATGTGAACTTCATAAAATTAAAACTTCTACTCTGTGACAGACTTTGCTCAGAGAACTAAAAGACAACCCACAAACTGCGAGGAAAAGTTTGCAAAACACACATCTGATAAAGGACTTGTATTCACACCATACGAGAAATTCTCAGAAGTCAACAATAAGAAAACAAATAACCTAACTAACAATGGAAATTATCTGAACAGACACTTGGACAAAGAAGATGCACGGACAGTGAACAAACATACAAAAATATCCTCAACATCCTGTATCATGAGGAAATTATCAATGTAAACAACAATGAGATAGCACGGCACACCTATGAAAAATGCTAAACTCCAAAAATGAGTACACCAGTTGTTGGAAGGTGAGGAATGACAGGAATGCTCCTTCACACTGGGGATGCATGTACAGCTACTTTGGAAGACAGTCTGGCTGCTTTTTTTCCAAGGATAAATAAATCTAACCTTAGGATCCAACAATCACACTTCTAGTATTTGGACAACTGCTTTGAAAAACCGTTTCGAGAAAAAAAAAAAACTAGCATACAATTATGCATAGAAGCTCTATTATAGTGGCTAAAAATTTAAAGAAATCAGGATGTCCTTCAAAAAATGAATCCCTAAGCAAATTGAGGTGCATCTAAGTGAAGGGTGCCAGGAAGGTCTCACCAGCCTGCAAGAAGCATGCACATGGGGACTGGTGGGACCCTGCACCCAGTCCTGTATAAATCCACATGTGTCTACTGAGTGCCCTCATGGGGAAGCACTGGTGCTGGAACTTAGGGCTGCTTCAGGAAGGGTGGGGCTAGCAGCACTCTTCCCAGGTGGGAGAGTGGAAAGAACGATACATGACCTCTGATCCCCTGACCCTGACTCTAAGGCCAAACCTGAATCTACACCTTAATTCCTAACCACACAGCTGAACCATCTAATATATACTTTTCTACTATGCCATAAGCTGAATATGTAGCCCTTTGTAATAACATGTAATCGTGACAAGCTTTCTTATTTTCTCTACCTGTGGGAGATGCTTAGTTCTTGGGTGTTGACCTTTTTGCCCCCTTCTTCTTTTCATCTTCAAGTCAAAGCTCAAGTCATCTATATGCTCAATAGTTCTCAGGATAAAAATCTTCTAAGTGTCGGGGCACCTGGGTGGCTTAGTCGGTTAAGCGTCCGACTTTCGCTTAGGTCATGATCTCGCGGTTCGTGGGTTCGAGTCCCGCGTCGGGCTCTGTGCTGACTGCCAGCTCAGAGCCTGGAGCCTGTTTCAGTCTGTGACCCTCCCCTGACCCTCCCCTGCTCTCTGACCCTCCCCTGCTCACGCTGTCTCTCTCTCTCTGACCCTCCCCTGCTCACGCTGTCTCTCTCTCTCTCCTAGAAATAAATAAAAATATTAAAAAAAAAAAATCTTCTAAGTGTCTTGAGATCTTGTTTATTTCTTAGTGTTCCTCCTTTATCTTAAACGTAGCTAAAAAATATATATATATATTGAAAATTTGAACACACTTCTCTGTGGAGAATAAGCTTAGGAATTCCCCGAGCTTGCACCAATGGGTTAACAAGGCATAAAGGAATAGGAAGCCGCAGAATGAAAGCATTGAAGATTAGGTAATCAAGGCCAGGTATTCAGGGTGGAAGTGCCCCCCAACTTAGTACAATAGCAGAAAGCTGCTTTCACAGGAGGGAAGGACCAGAATAGGTAAACAAGTTAACAGGGGGAAGCAGGGGGAAGTTGCCCAGAGTGGAGCTACTCAGCAAAAGAAAGGTGCCTTGTTGACCCTGAGGTAGCAAGCTCTATCTGTTTATTCCCTAGGCAAGCTAAGATAAACAGACTCCTGCCATAAACTACCATCTGCCAGCCAGGGATTTTGTTTTCGCAAACCCCTAACACTGCGTATCTTCGAAACCCCCTTTCTCTCACACACATGAGTTAATGTTCATGGTTTCATTGTCTCTTTGTGCACATCCAACACACTTGTAAGCCTTCTCTGATCCTAATAAAAATGGAACAAGGATCCTTACTTGGGGCCCTTGTCTCCTCCTGGACATTAGCCTCTCTTGCATTTTAATTCTGTGTCCACTTTCTTGCTGGACAAGAGACAACTCCAGACCCAGAGTCTACAACACTTCTAAATTTATATGAAAATATTAATAATTATGTTTTTAACTAAATATGACATAGTTCTAACAAGCTAAAGTATAGAGAATAATTAAATAAATACACATATTTCTTCACTTTCCTTAGGGTTAGGGTTAGTGTTTCCACTATCCTTTTGGGCATTTATTGATGTCTGCACTTGTACAATAAATGTTTCCTATGTTCTACATAACATTATACATACATATACTATTATTTCATAAAATTCTAAAACTTATGCAGATGGTATCATAATGTCTAAAATGTTTCATAAGTTGATAATAATATAGTTCTTTAGATTGTTAACCCAGTACGATGGGGACTACAAAAGTAACTCATGTCGTTGATAAACATGTTACTCTGTATTCATACAAATGACTCCTGTGGTGCAAAAGAATGCTAAAGACTGTTCATATGATCAATTAATTTTCTTTAAGAAGAGAAAATCCTGATTCTTTTTTCCATGACATTTATTCTAGCAATTCTATTTTCATTTTTTTTAATGTTTTTTTTTTTTTTTTTTCTTTTTAGGAGAGAGAGAGAGAGACAGCGTGAGCAGGGGAGGGTCAGAGAGAGAGGGAGTCACAGACTCTGAAATAGGCTCCAGGCTCTGAGCTGGCAGCCAGCACAGAGCCCGACGCGGGGCTCGAACCCACGAACCGCGAGATCATGACCTAAGCGAAAGTCGGACGCTTAACAGACTAAGCCACCCACGCGCCCCTGTTTTCATTTTTAATCAGAAGGAAAGAACAGATGGTCAGGTAACATGATGAAAAAAGTTACAAAACTTCTCCAGTTGCTAGTTTTTCTTACTTAAAAAAATTAAATAAATAGTAAGAAAGGTGTTGGTCCAGGAAAAGAAAACAAAGCACCTCTCCAACATAAAAATAAGAGGTAGCTTTGTTTTCAGGAGAGCGTTGTGAAGACCGGATGGGACTGCGAACACGCTGAGCTGTTCTGTGGTGTCTGTAAAGGATATTCACCATGTAGTACTATTGCATGTTGCCAGGGAAAGAAAGAACAAATCTTGAATGATATCATACTTGGAAATATTGATGATATCTGGCAATTTATACACTGCTTTTACAATAAGCACTATAACACCCAATTCTATCATCAGTAGTATTCCTGTTGGCCACAGTTTTTTTTTTTTTAATATTTCATACTTTTTTTTTAAATGTTTTTTATTTATTTCTAGGAGAGAGAGAGAGAGAGACAGCATGAGCAGGGGAGGGTCAGAGAGAGAGGGAGTCACAGACTGAAACAGGCTCCAGGCACTGAGCTGGCGGTCAGCACAGAGCCCGACACGGGGCTCGAACCCACGAACCGCGAGATCATGACCTAAGCGAAAGTCGGACTCTTAACTGACTAAGCCACCCAGGCGCCCCTGGCCACAGTTTTTAAAATGACCACAGAATAGATGGCCATATTGATGATCCAGAAGTAAAGTGTAGAGATTTTGCTTTTGAGCCAAGCCCACTTATGATTACTGGGAGTAATAGTCACTGCCTGAAATGTACTCTGGAGGGCAGCTGCGCACAGAGAAATACTCTGGGTAACTCTGAAAATAGAGCACTGTTTTACATCCAATACACTCATCTCCAGCCTAATTCCGAAAGGATGACATTATACTTGGAACCTCTCTGAATATAAGTGTCAGGGCATTAGCCACAAAGTTAGGTGGCTAATCACATCTACAGTCTTCTTATGAGGAAGAATTAAAAAGCTGTGCATGTGTGATGTAAATAACAAAGAATTCTCCATGAAACCAATACAAGTTTGAAAGATATGGAAGATTTCAAAAATTATGTCACTGGAAATCATTATCTTTAAGTCTCTCTTAGATCTTCAAGCCAGGGCCAGCACATCCTATAGACAAATAACTTTATTATGAATGTAAATATTAAAAGTAATTGAGACTGAAGAGTAAGTTATCAAGTTTAAGGGACTCTTCCTGAAGGACTTGCACATGCTCAGCTGTACCAGTCCAAAGGGTCATTGAGATTCTCAAAGAACAGAATTCAATGTTTATGAAGACAGAGAATATCATATGTTCTGTGAAAATTAATTAAACTAAGTTTTGTTTAAAATAGAGTCAAGAGTCCAAAAGGGGGAGCTCTACCACGCTACCATTCGACATCAATTGCAGACCCAATAGGAAGAAAAGCACCTTATAACCTGATGTTACTTTAGCTCCTTTACTATCCCCAGCAGGAGGAGACAATCTCCTCCTGCCAAGGAAGCAGCAGCCCGGCCAACGAGAGACTATTTGGCTAATTATAATATATATATATGATAATTATGTTTATATTATATATATTATATATTTCATTTCCCCAAAAATTCATCCTGAATCTATATATTTTTAATATTCCTGTCTTTCTGTGCACGTTGAATACCAATAGCATCTGTGCAATGATATTCTGCCCAAAACTGTATTGTATTATATAGCTCATTTATAAAACCTGTAGTTTTTGTAGCAAACATGTCACATAAATTCTGCTAAACAAAACCTATCTCACACTAGTTATATTTTGCTGGTATGTTTGTTATATGGTTGATGAATATAAGAAACATAAGGTAGGTATGGTCAAATTAAAAATATCAAAACCAACATCCAAGTTATATATTACTTCCATCATATTCCAAATCTCTTACCTCCTCCAGGTGGACCCAGGGCTCTGCTAAAACTGAAAAATTTAGAATTACCATAATCTTCACCCCATATTCAGTTCACTTACACTGAAATGTGTTTAATACTGCCTACCTGTGTGTTTCATGACCTCCTTATTCCTCCACTTGGTTTTTTCCTGAAATCATCGGTCAAGACTAGAGATGCCACAGACAGACGAAGAAGTAGGAAGAGGCTTATCACTTACATAATGAGGCTCTGGGGAGAGCAGGACAAGCCTCCAGAGATAATCCAAAAATGGCTAGGGAATGAATAAATGTAAAGGAGATTGGTGTGATTTTAAAATTTTTATCATGATTAGAGGTGTGGCTGGGGTGATGGTTTACACATGCCAGCAGGGGCTGCATCCTTTGAGTCTCCTACTGGTGCCACAGGAAAGAGAACATAGGGCCTCTTATCACTTTGCTCAGAGTTGAGGCACAGGGGGAAGAATAAAGAGGAAAGCCTAAAAGCTGATAGCAAATGTCAAAAAATAGACTGATTATTACAACTACCCACTCATCAGAATAGCTACAATTTTATTTTTTAAGCTTTTTTTTTTTTTTTTTTTTGAGAGAAAGAGAGAGAGCACAAGCAGAGGAGGGGCAGAGGGAGAGGCAGAGAAAGAATCCCAAGTAGGCTCCACAGTGTCACCCGGGAGCCCAATGTGGGACTCGATCCCATGACTTGAACCTAAATCAAGAGTCAGACACTTAACCCAGAGTCCCTGAATAGCTACAGTTTTAAAAGTGACAATGCCAAATGTTGACAATGATGCAGAAAACTTATCACTCATATATAGCTAATTGTAATGTAAAATCATACAGTTACTCTTGGAAAAGAGTTTGGGAGTTTCTTCAAAAAGTACTTAAAATACAATTACCACATAGTTCAGTAATAGCACTCCTGGGAATTTATCCCAAAGAAATGAAAAATTATTCTCACACAGAAACTTATATCCTATTGTAGATAGTATCTACAACAGTTAAATTATGGAAACAGTTCAAGTGTCCATCAAATGGTGAATAGATAAAGAAGATGTGGTATATATATATATGTATACAATGGAATATGACTTAGCCATAAAAAAGAACAAAATCTTGTTATTTGCAATGACATGGATAGAGCTAGAACGTACTAAGCTAAACGAAATAAGTCAATCTGAAAAAGAAAAAATACCATATGATTTCACTCATGTGTGGAATTTAAGAAACAAAACAAATGAGCAAAGAGGGGAAAAAAAGAGAGAGACAAACCAAGAAACAGATTCTTAACTATGGAGAACCTCCTGGCAGTTACCACAGAAGAGGTGGGTGGGTTGATGGGTTAAATAAGTGATGGAGATTAAGGAGGGCATTTGGTCTGATGATCACTGGGTGTTGTATGGAAGTTCTGAATCACTATATTGTACACCTGAAACTAATATTACACTGTATGTTAAGTGGAATTTAAATTAAAAGTTTTTAAAAGAAGTAGACAAGGGAAAAAAACCCCATAGGCCTCTATCTGAACACAGACACAAAAACCCCAAGCTAAATATTAGCAAAATTAATCCAGCCACATACAAAAAAAGCAGAAGAAACCATCATGATTAAGCTGAGTGTGCTCCTGGGATGAAAGATTCGTCTAAATTTGAAAATCACTCAAGGTAAATCATATTTGAACAAAATAAGGAAATTTAGATGACTATCTGTATAGATGAAGAAAAATATTTGATAAAATTCAATATCCATTCATGATAAAAACTGTCAGTAAAGTAGGAACAGAAGTAAGTTAACCCAAATGAAGTCAGATCCAGTTTCTAGGGCAGAAACTTTGCAGCAGTCTATGGTCAGCAGACTAAGCACATGGAAGAGATTTGTGCTGGTCTTTTGGAAGAAGGAGGGTCTGTTGCTCTGATTCTCTGGTCAGCTTGCCCTGATGGAGATGTATGTGCCTGGAGAGCACAGAGGGCCAGCGCTTGGTGTAATGGCTCCATTCATCACTTGGTGGTGCTGTTTAGCTCACTGTGGGGGACGGTGGGGGGGGGTCAGTGTTGGGCTAATGGTGAAAATGACTTCACCCTGCTCTCTAGTCTGCAGAGCGAGAAGTCTGCACCCTTACAGATCAATCACCCCTTTGTATCTCCTGCTTCCATAAGTTCCCCGCCTTCCCACTGTCTGTCAGAGCTGTCCACCTACCAGGCAGAGCCCCCCTCCAGAATTTTGTCTCAGGCACAGCTGTGTTTCAAAACTCCACACTTCAGAGACCACAGAAGGTTCAGACCCACAGTGATCCTCTGGGAGACAGTCTCACTGCGCTGTGGTTGGTGCTGGCTTGTCTCAGGAACTGTCATGAGCACGCAGTGGCAGCAGCTCAGATTTATGGTAAATCACAACACACAGTGGGCGCCAGAGTTTGCTGCCCTCAGCCAGTGTCTTTGTTCCTATACTAGTGAACTTTGCAGCTTGATGGCACCTGCCAGGTCTTTTGCCCTCGGAGAGGCCATATCACTTCTACAAAGTGCACTCCATGCGGGGTAAGTGCTTCTCCCTGAGTGACCCAGGGGATCCTCAGACCATGCTACCTGTTCCCCGTGCTCCACCCTGTTAGAGCACCGCCAGGCTCTGGTCTCTGAAACTTCAAACTCTGCTATTTATTAAAACTGATGGTACTGAAACCCTGTCCTTTTCCCCCATCAGTGGTTTTGGAGAACAGTTGCTTTTGCAGTCCTCTGTGCATGTCTTCACTCTTTTCTTTCTAGCTACTTTCAGGGAGAGTGCTTTCTTGCACAAACCTGATGCACTGCACTCTCTCCCCCTCTCTCTTTCTCCTCTCTGCAAAAGGGATCCCCCCTCGTGGCACCACGACTCTTCTCTCCCTCACTTCACCTCTCCGCACCAGGCACCTGCCATGCTCTCTCTCTCAAATTATGCACATTGTTCTGTTAATCTACAGAGTGATTTCCTAAGTGTTCAAGATGATTTGTGCTGATCTAGCTGTGTTCGAGGGACAAGACAAGCCCAGACAAGCCCTTACTACTCTGCCATCTTAACTTCTCACTTCCTGAATTGCATTTTGAAGAATGAATAAAATTTCGTAGGTCTGATAAAGGTGATGACAGAATATTCTGTGACAATGAAGACCATGTTAAGGTAAGTGGAGGCATGTAGACCTGGAAACTGTTTTCAAGCACAAGGGGCAGCGTGTAACCAGGGCCAGTGGGACTGCAGAGGCATCTGAAGGGACAGACACAGGCATTTACAAAGGCTCCAAATGGCATTGACTCTAAGTCATAGGGACTTATTGAGAGATTTCAAGCAAGAGAGCAATATGATGATCACTTTGTCTTAGAAAGACCTGGAGGGAAAAAGGAAACATTAAGAGGGCAGCATCTCTAAAGATGGACAGACTAATTTGCCAGGAGTCCAGGGCAAGGTTTTTTACTGAAGAAAACAAAATCTGTTCTGGTTATTTGAGGCAGAAAGAGTATTGCTTAAAGGATACTGGGAATTTCTGGAAGGCAGGGCAATGCCCAGCACACTGAGGCGTGGGCTCAAGCAGTGACTATGGTTCCCTCCAATGAGTGTAAAGAAACAGTGGCCCACCTCCATGGCTGGCAGTGAGCAGCTAGCTCTATTGCCCTCTGCCACCTGTTCACGTCATGCCCTCTGAGCCCCAGGACTGTAGATGCCTCTGGTGGGCTGCACACCCACGTGCCTGAGCTGGCACTGACGAGTCTGGAGACCTGAGTTTTCTGACCTCTGACTTGTCTCCTACCATAGGAAATGACCACATATAGGAAGGGCGTCCACAGCGGGGGAGCTGCCACAAGAAACGCGTGCCTACCCAGCACAATGTGAAAAATCCAAGCCCCCAAATGAAGGCAGTATTGGTGGGGTTGTAGCTGAGGGAACAGAATGGAGGCCCCAAGCAGTATGGTCAGCTGGACGTGGTATCTCATAAGATGGCAGGAGAGGGTAATAAGGAGCAAATAGGTGACTTCCAAGTGAATAAATCAAAAGAAAACCACCCACATCTGGAAAGAAAAGGCATACATACTTCAGGTAAAATTCCTGAACATTTTCCTGGAAGCAGATAGTTTTTGTCTAGATGAGAGGCCTAATCCAAATGCCCTGCTGACACATCCCTGAATATGCAACTGGTTCTATAAACAGCACCTTCCCAGGTACCCAAGGTGGGATCAGAGGCAGGTTTCCAGATAAAAGCTTACTAATTCCCCAAACTGTGATGCTTATATTTTGATGAAAAGAGGTTTAAAATATACATACTTTGGGGGTGCTTGGGTGGCTCAGTCGCTTGAGTGTCAGACTCAATTTCACTTTAGGTCATGATCCCAGGGCCAAGTTCCGTGCTGAGTGTGGAGCCTGATTAATGCACTTCTCTCTCTTTCTCTCTCTAAAATAAAAAACAAAATTAGAAGTAGCAAAAATAATTTTTCTAATAAATAAGAAAATAAAATATTCATACTTCTCTGCCTTGTTGCTGAAAATATTCCTGTAAAGTTGTACTTAATTTACTTCTGTTAGTGAGTAGCACTGATCTTTACACACATCGGAGATGTTACTGAGTTGTGACTATTGGATTCTGGAGGGTTCACTCTTTTAGGAAGAGAATGTTCAGTTTTCATGCTCCAAGGTTCCAAGAGCAGAAGGGAGCTTCATTCCTGTCTTGGAGATTCTAAGACAACCATCAAGTTTGCTGCTTCACTAGGATTCACAAGAGTCACTTTCAAATTATGTGGGGCAGGGGAGGGGGGTCTGGTTTATTACAGCAAAGGGATGAGTACAAAGCAACAGGAAGAATTTATGCATCTGGTGGATCCCAGAGAGACCAGGCACAAGCTCTGAGCTCTTCCCTGTCCAGGGACACTCAAGATGTGGTTTGTCTCTAACAATAAACTACAGAAACTTGTGAAATCCATTTGAGTCTCAGGGTCCAGGGATTGTACGGAGGAGGGCTGATCACATAGGCACATCGGCTCGAATCAGCCATGGTAAATAAAACTCAGGACCCCAACAATGAAATCAAGGGCACATCACCAATCTTGATGTTTCTGCAAAGCAATTCTGACAAGCTGATGTGGCATGGGCCACTGCTCCAGATGTACTAAACAAAATCATCAACAGTTAGCATAAAGAATTTTCCCAGGGTCACATTCCCAGGAATTGAGCCAGTCATGATTTTAGGCTCCCTTGGAGATGTGCAAAGACTGAGCAACCAGGCCTGCTGTGTTAGCTCTTTCTTCACAATTCATGCCCTGACCCCGGGTCAGAGGTCAGCAAAGTGGTAATAATTATTTGGTCCTTTTTTCTTTTCTCTTCTTTTTCTCTTTCTTTCTTTCTTTTGTTCATTCATTCGTTCTTTCTTTCTCTCATAATCTTTTTCTTTCTGGAAACTCATAGAAATTTGTTATTATTTTGGATGTCATTAAATGCCACCATAGTCTAGATATTTTGTTCTTTTCTTTTTTTCTTTCTTTTCTTTTCTTTTAGAGAGAGAGCGACCAAGCAGGGGAGAGGGGCAGAGAGAAGAGGGGAGCAGTAGAGAGAGAGAGACAGACAGACAGACAGAGAGAATCCCAATGCAGAGCCCTAAGCAGAACACGATTCCAGGCCCCTGGATCATGACCTGAACTAATCAAGAGTCAGACTCTCAACCAACTGAGCCCCCCCAATGCCCCTATTTTGTTCTTTTCTTATTTGCTGTTTATCCCATCTGTTGAGATTTGTTTGTGTTTTGTTTTGTTTACAGAAATGGATTTTTATATCTGCTATATCTACTTGGTTCTTCTTTATAAGTTTTGTGTTTGCTTTATGTTGTCATATCCTCCCTTATCTTTTTACAGATGTTAAAGAACCTTGTTACAGAACCTGAATTACCTGGGGCTTTATATGCCTTCTTTACACAGGTCTTTTCTCCAAGATGCTTGGGTACTTTCCTCCCCAGCTGCTGGGGGCCAGCAGCCTGCGCTGCTCTAGCTCATGACTCTGTTGTCAGATGTCTTAATCTGCTCAGGCTGCCCTAACAAGACCAGACCAGCTGGCTTAAAACAACAGAAATTTATTTCTTCAAGGTCCTGGAGGATGCAAGTGTGAGATTGGGTGCTGGTATGGTGGGGTACTGGGGAGAGCTCTCTTCCCGGCTTACGGGAGGCCACCCTTTTACTGTATCCTCACATGGAGAAGGGAAGGAGGGGGAGAGGAGGGGGGTTCTCAGTTCTCAGGTGTCTCTATTTATGATGGCACTAACCCCATCTCAATGGCCTTACTCTCATGGCCTCCTGTAAATCTAATTATCTCCCAATGGTCCCATCTCCATATACCATTAATTGGGAGTAGGGCGTGGAGTACCCCTGGGCACAGCCTAGACTGGGCCTCTGTGGACCTCCCACTGAGCCCTGATCCCCTCCATGAGCCTCAGTGCAGAAAAAGAGCCAGGGCAGGAGTGTGGGCACAGGCCACCTGCTCCATCCACATTGTTTATTGCCTGTGTGCCACCTCCACTGGGCATCAGGATGACTCAAAATTGCCCACCTTCCATGGACACTGGGAGGCACTGCTGCTTTTCTGTCCTGGGTAATAAAGGGGTCTGTGCAGTTGTTGGGGCAGAAAAGGCTCATGGTTGGGCTCCTTCTGACTTAGGCAAGGGCGGCCCCAGGCCCTCTCTCCTTGCTCCAGGCCAGCTACCTCCTCCCCGCACAGTTACCTGCTGCCCACGGTATGGTGGTTGTTCAATCCACACACTTCTGCTGTGCTGCTCCCCAACCTCAGCACATGGCCAGGACCTTCCCTCTTCCCATTTCTCCCAGAGGCTGCTCAAGGAGCTGGGCTTGTTGCAGAATAGGAGACAAAGGACTCCAGAAGACTCTCAAATTCTTCAAGAGAGCTCTCTACTCAAACAAAGAAATCACACAAAATCTACTCAGAATGTTGTCATTTGGAATATTCCCATGCAGGGCAACTAACCCCTAAGTAAGACAATCCATTTTCGAGATAAGGCATCATACAAAGTAAAAATGACTTTCTGAAGATTAAGTATACTCTCTAAATCTGGATATCTTAGGAGATTCCTTTGTTATGGATGATAGGTGGCTACAGAAAACAGAATGAATTATATACAGTTAAAAACTTCATGCATCTGGACTAAGAAGAAAAAGACCGTTTTCTGGGAGCACATCAGATGCTGCATCCACAGGGCCCTTGGACTCTTGCTTAATGCTCAGACTTTGCCTGCCTGTGAGGATAGCAGCAGGTGCTTCTTCATCTTTCCTTCCTGGTCAGCAGCCAGTTCAGAGGGTCTCTGTGCGGTCTCAGCCCTAACTGCACATCAGGGTCTCTGGGGTGGGGGCCAGAGCTCAGTATGTATTGAAAGTTCCCCGCAGGTGATGCTGATGTGCAGCTGAAGACAAAATGTCCCCTCATACATTCTTACAACGAAGTAAGAGATTCTGCAGGTATTACCTGTTGAAAAGCACAGGTCTGATAAAATCTAAAATAAAATAAAAAAGAGCATTTTAACAAATGGAATGTGGGTTTGCCTTGCTTTCCTCCTGGGAAAGGAGGCCTCTGTTGTTTTCCATTTCACACTCTTCTGAATTCAACAAAGGTCTCCAGAAAGAAGAATGTTTCCTGCCTACTGTTGGGTTAAGGGGTGCCCTACCCCCACCCCAGCGTTCTGAGTCACTTTCTGGAGCAGAGCCCTGAAATCTTCATTCCTGACTGCTCCCTGTTGGTGCTGAAGCTGCTGGTCTGCGGAACACACTCTGAGTGGCAAAGTGCTAAATGGCATCACAGCCCAGAAAATGAAGTACTGGTCCATCAATAAATGCCAAATTCTCTTCACCTTAAAAACCTTCATCCTCTAGGTGGGATCCACCAAGACCAGACCATCGTCCCAGAACCTGATGGTGTTCCTCGAGTGCCTCCAGAGTTAGGTTTGCTTCTCTGATGTGCTCAGGTGGCCATTTCCCCCAAGTTCTAAAGAATCAACAGCACTGGTGAGAATATCAGAGTATCAGCCCTATAACTATAGAATTTTGAAAACTCAAAATTTGTTAAACTGCAAAATGTCAATGTACCAAGCCTACTAAGAAGCAGTTCCCATAGGGAATGTGGTTTTCCAGACTCTCTGTCTTTTCAGCTCTCTCTTTCTCTGTCTCTCCATCTCTTGCTCCATCACTCTCTGCCTCTGTCTCTCTGATTATCTCTCTCTGTCTCTGTCTGTCTCTCCCTTTCTCCTCCCCTTCACTGGCTCTCTCTCTATGTCTCTGTCTGTCTCTGTCTCTCTTTTCCTCCCTCATTGTTGGTAATTTCAGTATCCATACACTGCTCCTTCCAACACCCTGACCTCATGGGTCTTGGACTTGTTCAGCCCCAACCATCTTGCTGATCAGTCCTTCTCAGCCTCCGACACCTCTGGGGCACTCTAGACCTTGCCTTGACAAGGGGCAGTGACTGCTCCTCCATCATTTAGTTTCAATCATGGAACCCCAAGACCACTGGCATTCAGACTCCAACCCTCTGGCCTCACTGCCCCCCCCACCTCTGCCCTACCCCCTGTTCTATCCTTAGATTTGGGCCCATCTCTGGAGGCATCTCCACCTGTTCTGTCCACAACCAACAAACTTCAGTGTTCCCAGAGCTGTCCCTGTCAAAGTCACAATGACTTCCTCCTTGTCAATTCTGGCTCCTTGAGCACAACGCTTTGGTTCCCCCACCCTTAGCCCCAGCTAAGGAGGGGCCTCTCACTCTAACAGCCTTCAGAAACTTCTGGTTAGGCCTTTAACTAGAAAATCTTTGGGGCATCCCTTTATACAGCCTAAGATGGCACATCCTCTCCACTCTCTTGGCCCCAAAGAGCCACAGCCCCGGGACAGACCTCTGGTACCTGCAAGCCTGGTCAGGCACTCCTGTCTGTGAGGTCCACCAGAGAGCCCCCAAAATAGGAAAAGTGCCTCTACAAGGCAGACCAGCCCTCTCAGGGACTTCAAATTTGGCTGCAGCCATTGTGACCAGATGTGTGTATGCGAGAGACATGTGCTGCAGAGAGCGGCCAGAAAGCTGCATCTGCAAACACTTGGGACTGCCCTCACCAGTCACCTCCCCTGAGATGCTCAGGAGAACATGTGCACAAGGGACACCAAGGATCTGCAGCCAATGTTGCCAGGGCCATGGCTCACAGCCAGCAAAAGGTACTCCTGCTCCTGACTCCCCAGGGTGTTCCAGGTCCTTCGGGGGGCCTTCAGTGATGGCCATCCAACCTATGCAGTCACAGAGCCACTGGTACTTTCTGGAGGAGCCCACATGTGTGGAGTGGACCCAGGATGTAAGTTTGTCCCTCTCCTAGCACCTGCACACTGCCCAGCACGAGCGCATCCCAACAAGTGCCTTCCTCAATGCCCATCACCCACTTTCCTCTCTCCCTCACACCCCATCAACCCTTAGTCTGTTCTCTGTACTTAAGAGTCTCTTATGGTTTGCCTCCCTCCCTCTCTGTTTGTAACTTTTTTCCCCTTCCCCTCCCCCATGGTCTTCTGTAAGTTTCTCAAGATCCACATATGAGTGAAAACATATGGTATCTGTCTTTCTCTGTGTAAAACAAACCCCACAAAACATTATTGTGAGACTTAAAGAAGGCCCAAACAAAGAGAAATATTACTTGTCCATGGATTGGAAGACTCTATTATAAAATGTGAATTCTTCCCCCAACTTATCTATAGAATCTAAGCAATCCCATTCAAATTCCAGCATGTATTGTGGAAGTCAAGAAGTTATTTCTAAAATGTATATGGAAATGTAAGACTAAAATAGCAGATACAATCTCAAAGAAAAATAAAAAAGATTTACATTACTAGATATTAAGACTTACTAACAAAACCTACAATAGCTCAGACAGTATGATATGGGCATAAGGATAAACAGGGGCACCAGGGTGGCTCAGTCAGTTCAGCATCCAACTTCAGCTCAGGTCATGATCTCACAGTGCATGAGTCCAAGCCCTGCATTAGGCTCTATGCTGACAGCTCAGAGCCTGGAGCCTGCTTCAGATGCTGTGTCTCTGGCTCTCTCTGCCCCTCCCCTGTTCATTCTCTCTCTCTCTCTCTCTCTCTCTCAAAATAAACATTAAAGTTTTTTTTGAAAAGAATAAACAAAGCGATAAATGAAACAGAATAGTGTTCAGTGAGTACAACCATTTTGGAAAATTATTTAGTAGTAATTTTGATTACTATGATCAGTAAGACTGATTATATGGAGTCTCTACCACCCCATGAGTCCTCTCTCTCCTGGGCAAGTAACTGTGCCAGGTGGAATGATGGCACCCTAAAGATGGCCACATCCAATCCCCACAATCTGAGCATATGTTGCTCTACATGCAAAAGAGAACTAAGGTTAGAGATAGAATTGAGTTCACCTAATCAGTTGATCTTAAAATAGAGAAATTACCTGGGATTATTCAAGTGGCCCCAATCTAATAGATAAGTCCATGGAGAAGGAAGGCAAAAGAGTCTGTGAGAAGAACCGAGGACTCACTATTGCTGGCACTGAAGATGGAGGAAAAGGCCATAAACCAAGGTGTGTGAGTGGTCTCTAGAAGCTAGGAATGGCCCTCAGCTTATAACCAGCATGAAAATGGGGACCTCAGTCATACAACTACAAGGAGCTGAATCTTGTCAACAACCGAAATGAACAGGAAACAGCTAGTCCCCTGGAGTCTCCAGAAAGAAATGCAACCCTGCTGACACCTTCAGTTTATCGTGGTAAGACCTATGTGGAACTGCTGACCCCTTGTAGAACTGTAAGAGAATTTGTATGGTTGCAAGCCACCAAGTAATTGTAATTTGTCACTACAGCAACTGAGAATTAGTACAATAGGGCAAACAAAAACCATGACATATCCAACTACAGTCCACCCCTTGGCTTCTGAGTGTGCATGTATGTGTGCATACACACACACACACACACACACACACACACACACACACACCCTTTCCCTAACTGGTATTTCCAAATATGACCACTCTTACCATAATACAACAATCCTTCTTCCAATCCTAAAAGTGCTCCTTCTCTTCTCTTGGGAGATGGCTCAGGACTGGACCCAAGCAGTTGATTCTGCAATAAGCTGAGGACCTAGAGGTACTGTCTGTTAGTCCTAAAAGGTGCAAATGTGGAGTTTCCTGATCTTACAACCTCTGGGTTCCACAGACTTAACAGTTACCCAGACATCTAACCTAATCAAGGAGAGAAAAGAGAACAACCAGAGTACAAACTTTCTTTCAGAAAAGGGAATGTAAATCCAGTGATCAGTTGTCTGAGTTAACACAGCATGTCCCTTTGGGTAGGGAGGAAGTTAGGTCCTGATCAGTGGACAGCTTGGCTGGCTGGGTTCTGACTGTGTGGAAGATTTGGTTTCTGTTCCCTTTTGTTCTCTATGGCCCTGTCTGAGAGGGATGTTGGGAAGGGTTATAGCCTGGAGACAACATTCTAAGGGTGGAGGTAACCATCCTGGAGGTGGCCTTGGGAACCGAACAGTAAGGGGCCCCTGTATGCACTCTCTGCTGACACCATCTCAAACACTGTTTTGATGTCAATTGATGTCAATTGATTTATTTCCTCTGAGTCCTGCCATGACCACTGCCCCATCTCTATGACTTTAGTCAGCAGTTTCTGGTCCAGCCTCCTCTCTGCCTCCAAGCATTGGGAACAAAAAACTGAGGTAGCCAGGCAGCCCCAACCCAGTCTAGAACCCTGCTCAGGCCCCAGGCCACAACCACATTCAGCTGTATGCCAGATGCAGAGGTACAGAGGCAGGTCAGAACCTTTGTCAGCAGCAGGCACAGCAAGAGGGATTCAGGAGGGTCAAGGATCCTCCCCATCCCCAGGCTATTACATCCCAGTTCCCAGAACCACAGTTTGTCAGTCCCCTCTCTAACTCTGCCATAGGGCAAAGAATTCAACTTTTGCAATTCAAGAAAGTAGACAATTGCTGGATTGTAAGTGGCCTTGGTACCCTGGCCGCAGGCAGAGTCCATCTCTTCAATCTCTGGATGCTTTTCTACTTGACAGCATTCTGCTGTCAAATCAGCAGGACCGAAACTAAATGGGTCGGTACTGCCTCACCGGTGGCCTCAATAAATAGCCAACACACTCTAACCACTTTGGCTCCTTCACCAAGAGTGCTAGGCCCCAAGACCCAGTGCCCTTGCTGAATAATGAACACAGCACAATCCAATCATAAAATGAAACACACATCCTGGTTCTTGTAGGAAGCCTACCTACATCTCTTATCTAACTAATTATTACTAAGTTTTCCTCGTTATAAAGTCCAAAGAAGGGGGCCTGGTTTGATACATTATCTGGTCATCTGTTTTTAAGAAACACCACAGACAGGGAAATTAATGCAATAGCATTTGAACTCAAGTGGTTCTAAGACTGAAGATTCCACTGAATCGGGAAGCAGAAGTTTTAAGACTTTTTTGAGGAAATATTGTAAACGACTTAGAGACTACTTTTTCAGCACCCCTCACATTAGAAATAAAGAGGCTTCCGGGGCGCCTGGGTGGCTTAGTCGGTTAAGCGTCCGACTTTCGCTTAGGTCATGATCTCGCGGTTCGTGGGTTCGAGCCCCGCGTCGGGCTCTGTGCTGACTGCCAGCTCAGAGCCTGGAGCCTGTTTCAGTCTGTGACTCCCTCTCTCTCTGACCCTCCCCTGCTCGCGCTGTCTCTCTCTCTGTCTCTCTCCTAGAAATAAATAAAACATTAAAAAATTAAAAAAAAGAAAGAAAGAAAGAAAGAGGCTTCCATGTACTGATCCCTGGACCTCCAATAACTGCCCTTTGTAAAGCCAGGCCATGAGAGGCCTTTCCAGACTTTGTTGGGATTGGCCTTTCCTCTCACCCGGGACAGAGGGAAGAAGGAAGAGCAAAGAGAGAGAGAGAAGCCCCGGAGGAAGAGCCAGTCGGTATGGCTTCACCAGGACTTTGTTATTTATTTGGGGGTCTCCAGCTATGGCTGTGGAGGGGCAGCACTGGCAAGGTTGGTCCTGAGGGGCTTGAGATCCCTCTCCTGCCAACCTTCATCTCCTTCAGCCCCTCCACAAATGCCTCCTGCTGGAGTTAAGAGTTTGCTGAGGTAGTTTTGGAAAACTTGAGTGTTACTTTGAAGTCTGCAAAGGCCTGGCTGCATGGTGCTCTCAAGACTGGGGCTCAGTGTTTCTGCCTCCACTACTCTAGTCAACTTCATAAAATTCAAAGTAGGATTCTGATGCTGACAGAAAAATACTTAGATGCTTGTTATGCTTTCTGAAGAATCCAGAGTCACTAATGTATTTTATTACAGGTTTAGGAAAGTGCCCTGGATTATTTTCTACTTTATGGACACTTAAAGAAAACAAAAGCACCTCTTGTTCATCATCCCTATGCGGAAGTGAGTAGTTTGAGGTTCGAAGGTCCTGGGATGACCTAAAGGAAGGCAAGGAAGCTCCCCCTGGGATAGCCACATCTCACCTGTCACCTGTCACCCCTGCGACGCCGGGAGGCATTTCCATTACTTACATAATACCTGGCCCACTAAACAACGGAAGCATCGCGCGCGCGCACACACACGCGCGCACACACACACACACACACACACACACACACACACACGCAGCCAGCAGAATGAAGTATAAAGGCTCCTGGGCACAGACATACGCACCCACGGAAGTCAGAGGCCGGTAGCCACCGATGATTTTCAATAACCCTTCCTGGGCAGGCCCCTCTGGTCGCAGCACTGCGGCAAGAANGGTTCCAGAGTTTGCGCCCCTGCGACGCGTCTCTCTTCGGGGAGCTCCCCTCCCAGGGCGCGCGTTCCCGGGCTCCCTTCCGCGCGTCGAGGGCGTGCGTTTGGGCTCTTGCTTTCTTGAGGGAGGGACCTGCGGAGCGGAGGCGCCGCACGTGCGGACGAGGCTTCCACCGACCCGTCCCGGGGGCTCGTTCGCGGACCGGCGCTCTCCGTACGGCCTGTGTCGCGGACTCGCCGCTCCGCGAGGGCCACACACCTGCGGACGAGCAAGCCTGCGTCCGGCCGCACAGAGGCCCCAGGGGAAAGCTGGCCAATCGTGCGCCGCCGGCCCTCGCCCCCACCCCTGCGGCGCGCGCTCCGCTC
>NW_027528796.1:41210-41643 GCF_008692635.1 Crocuta crocuta
TCCGGGAAACTGGTCGGGACGGACCCAGCAGGCGGCCTTCCGGGCGGGGGCGCCTCTTCCCTGGCGCTCGGCGGCGACGCCCCGGGTCCGCGTCCCTTTGTGCGGCCGCCGGCGGGCACCATGCTTTCCACCGGGGGCAGGTACGCGGTGAAGAAGAGGAAAAAGCCGGCGCGGAGGAGGTACCAGGGCGCAGGGGCCCGGGCGGCGCGGGGCGGCGGGGGTGGGGTGCGAGTCCCCATGTCAGCCGCCCCCGGAGCTCCGCGGGATCCAACGACGAGGGTACCGGCCTGGGGAGGGTGGAATGCGACGTCAAGATTCCCCAGCCCCACCCCGGAAACGTCTCTGGGGGGCTCGCTCAGGCCTGGGGGCGGAGGGTGAAGGGCGGGCGGGGGTCTCCTGGGTCCACAGCCCCGGCCCGGGTGCCCACCCCGGC
>NW_027528796.1:41917-82542 GCF_008692635.1 Crocuta crocuta
ATGGGCGACTCCCTCACTTCACGCCTATTTACCGACGGGATGCCGAGGCCCTGAGGTGTGAGGACGCCCGGGCGCGGCCCCCGCCCCTGTGATCGAAGCGGGGCCCCTTCCACGTGCGCGGCGGGGGGGGACCTGTGTGGCCCTGGGGCTGGGCAGACGTCCCTGAGGACGACGCATCACGAGTCCTGCGGAGCGGACACTCCTCGGGCAGAGTCCTTGGGCCAGACGCCCGCGCGCGGCTGGGGCGCGGCCCTGGGGCTGCGAGTCGCCTGGCGNCCGCCTCCACGGCGCAGCCCCAGGGACGCAAGGGAACCAGCGCCTGGAGGCGGGTCTGTAAGAAATTTCCAAAACCTCTCAAAATACCGGTTCTAATTCCATGTCATTTTAAACTACATAAATGCCTTGGTAGAAGCGAAGTAGAAAAAGGAAAATAGCCATGATACCATTTATATAAAATGTTTAGAACAGGCAAATCCAAAAGTAGTTTGGTGGTGGCAAGGAGTGGGAGAGGGGAGGTGACTGATAACAGGTAAGGGGTTTCTCTTGGGCGCTGAAAGCGTTCCGGACCCGGCGAATGGCGATGTCTGTATAAGACCTGAAGGTGCTTAATGCCACTGGATGGTACACTTTAAAAACGGTTAAAATGGTAAAAATTTATGGTGTGTGCGTTTTACACAATAAAAAATAAATATACCATGAAACTTCTCACTAGGGGCATATCTCAGAAACAAGCTCATCGGAAGTTATTTTCCAGAGCAGTGAAACCAGCCGTCACTGATTAATTGAAAAAGATGTTAAAATGGGAGGAGGGATCCCTAAGTGTATTACATATACTGTACATTTTTTTAAATGTCACATTTTATTTAAATTCTAGTTAGTTAACTAGAATTAACTTGGTAAACTTGGTTTCAAGTGTAGAATTTAGTGATTCATCACTTAACATATAACACCCAGTGCTCATCACAAGTGCCATCCTTAATACCTATCACCCATTTAGCCCATCCCCCACCCGCCTCCCTCCATCAAACCTGTTTGTTCTCTATCATCAAGAGTCTCTTATGATTTCCTTCTCCCTCTCTCTCTTTCTTTTCCCCTTCCCCTATGTTGATCTGTTCTGTTTCTTAAATTCCACATATGTGTGAAATCTTATGGTATTTGTCTTTCTCTGCTCTTCCACAGGTGTGTGGCCCTCGCCGAGCGATGGCTGAGTAATATTCCATTGTGTCTGTATACCACATTTTCTTTATCCATTAATCAGTTGATAGACACTTGGGCTCTTTCTATAGTGTGGCTATTGTTCATAATGCTGTGGAAAACATTGGGGTGTGTGTGCCCCTTCAAATCAGTATTTATGTACTTTTTTGTATCCTTTGGGTGCAGCTGCTGGGACAGAGGGTAGTTCTATTTTTAACTTTTTAAGGAACTTCTATACTGTTTTTCAGAGTGGCTGCACCAGTTTCCACTCCCATCAACAGTGTAAGAGGATTCCCCTTTCTCTACATCCTTGCTAACATCTTTTGCTTCCTGAGTTATTAATTTTAGCCATTCTGACAGGTGTGAGGTAGTATCTCATTGTGGTTTTGATTTGTATTTCCCTGATGATGAGTGATATTGAGCAGCTTTCCATGTGTCTGTTAGCCATCTGGATGTCTTCTTTTGGAAAAATGTTCATGTCTTCTGCCCATTTCTTAACTGGATTATTTGTTTTTGGGTACTGAGTTTGATAAGTTCTTTATAGATTTGGATACTAAGTCTTTATCAGATATTTCATTTGCAAATATCTTCTCCCATTCTGTAGGCTGCCTTTTGTTTTTGTTGATTGTTTCCTTCACTGTGAAGATTTTTATCTTAATGAAGTCCCAATAGTTCATTTTTGTTGTTGTTTCCCTTGCCTTCAGTGATGTGTCCAGTGCGAAGTTGCTCCAACCAAGATCAAAGAGTTGCTGCCTATGTTCTTCTCTAGGATGTTGATGGTTTCCTATCTCACATTTAGGTCGTTCATTCATTTCACAAATTTATTTTTGTGTGTGACGTAAGAAAATGGTCCAGTTTCATTCTTCTGTGTGTCGCTGTCCAGTTTTCCCAACACCATTTCTTGAAGAGACTGTCTTTTTTCCATTGGATATTCTTTCTTGCTTTGTTGAAGATTAGTTGACCATATAGTTGTGGATCCATTTCTGGGTTTTCTATTCTATTCCATTGATCTATGTTTTTGTGCCAGTACCATAATGTCTTGATGGCTGCAGCTTTGTAATATAGCTTGACGTCTGGAATCGTGATGCCTCCAGCTTTGCTTTTCTCTATCAGGATTACTTTGGCTATTCAGGGTCTTTTGTGGTTCCATATAAATTTTAGAACTGTTTGTTCTAGCACTGTGAAAAATGCTATTGGTATTTTAACAGAGATTTCATTAAATGTGTAGATTGCTTTGGGTAGTGTAGACATTTTAACAATGTTTGTTCTTCTAATCCATGAGCATATAACGTTTTCTTTGATAAGTGTTCTACAGTTTTCAGAGTACAGACCTTTATCTCTTTGGTTAGTTTTATTCCTAAGTGTCTTATGGCTTCTGGTACAATTATAAATGGGATCAATTCCTTGACTTCTTTTTCTAATGATTCATGATTGGTATATAGAAATGAAACAGATTTCTGTACATTAATTTTATACCCTGCAGCTTTGGTGAATTCATATATCAGTTTTAGCAATCTTTTGGTGGAGTCTTTTGGGTTTATACAAAAAGTATCATGTCATCTGAAAATACTGAAAGTTTGACTTCCTCCTTGCCAATATGGATGCTTTTTATTTATTTTTGTTGTCTGATTACTGAGGCTAAGACTCCCAGTACTATGTTAATAGTAATGTTGAGAGTGGACAACCCTGTCCTGTTCCTGACCATAGAGAAAGAGCTCTCAGGTTTTCCCCATTCAGGATGATATTGGCTGTGGGTTTTTCATATATGGCCTTTATGGTACTGAGGTGTGTTCTCTCTATATTACTTTTTTTGAGGATTTTTATAAAGAATGGATGGTGTATTTTGTCAAATGTTTTTTCTCCATCTATTGTCAAGATCATATGGTTCTTTCCTTTCTTTTATTAATGTGGTGTATCATATTGATTGATTTGGAAATATTAAACTGACTGTGCAACCCAGGAATAAACCCCACTTGATTGTGAATAATTCTTTTAATGTACTATTGGATTCTGTTATGCTAGTGTCTTGTTGAGAATTTTTGCACCCATGTTCATCAGGAATATTGGCTTGTAATTCTCCTTTTTAGAGGGGTCATTGTCTGGTTTTGGAATCAAGGTAATAATGGTTTCATAGAATGAGTTTGGAAGTTTTCCTTCCATTTCTATTTTTTTGAACAGTTTAAGAAGAATAGGTATTATTAACTCTTCTTTAAATGTCTGGTAGAATTCCCCTAGGAAGCCATGGGGGCCCTGGACTTTTGTTTGTTGGGATATTTTTATTAGTAATTCAACTTCTTTACTGGTTATGGGTCTGTTTGAATTTTCTACTTCTTCCTGTTTCAGTTTTGGTAGTTTGTGTGTTTCTGGGAATGTGTCTATTTCTTTCATTGCCCATTTTGTCAGCATATAATTTTTCATAATATTATCTTATAATTGTTTGTATTTCTGTGGTGTTGGTTATGATCTATCCTCATTCACTCATGATTTTATTTATTTAGGTCCTTTCTCTTTAATTTCTGATCGGTCTGACTAAGGGTTATCAATTTTATTAATTCTTTCAAAGAACCAGCTCTTAGTTTTGTTGATCTGTTTTAGTTTTTGTTGTTGTTGTTTCTATACCTTCTTTTTATGCTCTAATCTTTATTATCTCCCTTCTTCTTCTGGGTTTAGGATTTATTTGCTATTCGTTTTATAGCTCCCTAAGGTGTAACGTTAGGCTGTATATTTGAGACTTTTCTTGCTTCTTGATGTAGGCACTTTTTGTATATACTTCCCTCTTAGGACTGCCTTTGATGCATCCCAAAGGTTCTGGACCATTTCATTTTCATTTATTTTTTTTCTTAAATAGTTTATTGTCAAGTTGGTTTCCATATAACACCCAGTGCTCATCCCCAAAAGTGCCCTCCCCCATGCCCAGCACCCCCCTTCCCCTCTCCCCCACCTCCATCAGCCCTCAGTTTGTTCTCAGCACTCAAGAGTCTCTCATGGTTTGCCTCCCCCCCCCAACTATTTTTCCCCTTCTTCTGCCCCATGGTCCTCTGTTAAGTTCCTCCTAATCGACCTATATGTGCAAACATATGGTATCTGTCCTTCTTTGCCTGACTTATTTCACTCAGCATAACACCCTCAAGGTCCATCCATGTTGCTACAAATGGCCAGATTTCATTCTTTCTCATTGCCATGTAGTATTCCATTGTATAGACGAACCACATCTTCTTGATCCATTCGTCCATTGATGGACACTTAGGCTCTTTCCATGTTTTGGCTGTTGTTGAGAGTGTTGCTACGAACATTGTTGTATATGTGACCCTATGCATTTATTTCTATGTTTTTTTTTAATTTCTTCTTTAATTTTCTGGCTAATACATTCATTCTTTAGTAGGATATTCTTTAACCTTCATGTATTTGTGGTCTTTCCAAATTTCTTCTTGTGGTTAACTTCAAGTTTCATAGTGTTGTGATCTGAAAATATGCATGTTGTGTTCTCAGTCTTTTTGTACTTGTTGAAGGCTGATTTGTGACCCATTATATGATCTATTCTGGAGAATACCATGTGGACCTGAAAAGAATGTGTATTCTATCACTTTAGGATTAAATGTTCTGAATATATCTGTTAAGTCCATCTGGTCCAGGGTGTCATTCAAAACCATTGTTTCCTTGTTAATTTCCTGTTTGATGCTGTCTATTGCTGTAAGTGGGGAATGTTAAAGTCCTCTACTATTATTGTATTATTATCAAAGAGTTGTTAATAATTGATTTATAGATTTGGTTGCTTCCAATTTGGGAGCATAAATGTTTACAATCATTAGATATTCCTGTTGGATAGACCCCTTAGTTATGATATAGTTCCCTTCTTAATCAATTATTACAGTCTTTGGTTTAAAATCTAGCTGTCTGAGGGGCGCCTGGGTGGCTCAGTCGGTTAAGTGTCTGACTTTGGCTCAGATCATGATCTCACAGTCCATGGGTTCAAGCCCCACGTCAGGCTCTGTGCTGACAGCTCAGAGCCTGGAGCCTATTTCAGATTCAGTGTCTCCCTCTCTCTCTGACCCTCCTCCACTCATGCTCTGTCTCTCTCTGTCTCAAAAATAAATAACTATTAAAAATTTTAAAAATTAAATCTAGTTGTCTGAGATAAGTCTGGCTACTCCAGCTTTCTTTTGACATCCAGTAGCATGATAGCTGGTTCTCCATCTCATCCCTTCAATCTGGAGGCATCTTTAGGTCTAAAATGAGTCTACTGTAAGGAGCAAAAAGATGGGTCTTGTTTTATTTTTATCCATTCTGATACCCTGTCTTTTGATTGGAACATGTAATCCATTTACATTCAGAGTAATTAATGATAAATAAGAATTTTGTGCCATTGTGTTACCTGTGAAGTCATTGTTTCTAGAGATTTTCTCTGTTCCTTTCTAGTCTTTGCTGCTTTTGATCTTTCTTTCCCATTCAAAGCATCCTCTTTAATATTTCTGTAGGGCTGGTTTAGTGGTCACAGGACCGTTAGTTTTTGTTTGTTTGAGAAACTCTTTATCTCTCCTTCTATTCTGAATAAGAGCTTTGCTGGATAAAGTATTCTTGGCTGCGTATACTTCCCCTTCTGCACATTGAATATATCAAGCCACTCCCTTCTGGCCTGTCAGGTTTCTATGGTGAGATTTGCTGCTAACCCGATTTGTCTTTCCTTATAGGTTAGGGATTTCTTTCCCCTTGCTGCTTTCAGGATTCTTTCCCTATTTCTATATTTTGCAAATTTTGCTACAACATGTCTTACTTTTGGGCAGCTTTTGTTGAATTTTATGGGAGTTTTCTGTGCCTCCTGGATTTGGATATCTGTTTCCTTCCCCATTTAGGGAAGTTGACAGCTAGTATCTGCTCAAATAAACCTTCTGCCTGTTTTTCCCTCTCTTCTTCTGGAGCTCCTATGATACAAATGTCCATACACCTTATGGAGTCACTGAGTTCCTTAAGTTTACATTTGTGATCCAGTACTTTTCTTTATGTCTTCTTTTCAGCTTCATTATTTTCCATACCTTTATTTTCTATATCACAGATTTGTTCCTCTGCTTCATCCATCCTTATTATTACATCCAGTTGGTTTTGCCTCTCAACTATGGCATTTTTTATTTTGGCCTGACTAGTTTTTAGTTCTTTTCTCTCTATAGTAAGAGATTCTCTAGTATCTTCTTGCCATTGTCAAATCCAGCTAGTATCCTTATGATTGTTGTTTAATATTCTGTTTCAGGTGTATTACTTCTATCTGTTTTGATTAAATCCCTGGCCATGACCTCTTCTTGTTCTTTCTTTTGGCATGAATTCCTCCATCCTGTCATTTTTTCTAGGTCACTGTTTTCTTGTGTGTGGTTCAGGAAAGCCTGTTATAAATCCTGCTCCTGAGTAATGGCTCTATTAAAAAGAAGTCCTATACTATCCAGGTCCTGGCACTGAAGAAATGTTTCATAGTGTGCACTTTGCTGTTATGTTTTGGCCGCTCTTTCCCTCAGGTCAGTTGCCTACAGTTTCTCATTGCCTGCGGTAGGGAGTGTTTGCACCTTGTCCAGTGTGTGGTGTTTTAACTGAGTGTGCTTTGGTCTGCTTGTTCCAATAAGCCTGACCCTATTTCCACCAAAGCTGAAGCTTTGCATCATTCTATAATCAGTAGAGTTGGTGTGTGCAAGGGGTTTGCATTGGTCTTCTGGGGAAGGGGGTTCCTGTGCTGGTTCTCAGGCCACCTTGCCTTGGTGAAGCAGGACCCAGGGGTCTGGCTTGGTGTAAGTGGCTCCAGCCTCCACTGGTGGTACTGTTTTTCTCACTGAAGTCAGTCAGTGATGATGGGCTGGAGATAATGGCATCGCCCCATGCTTTCATCCCCAGAGCAGGGAGTTCATGCCTCCCACTGTTCAGGAAGCCTTCAAGGAAGAGCGAACAATTTTCTCTCTTGTGTCCCCAGCTTCTGTCAGATCCCTGCCTTCACCCTGTCTGTGTCTGGGATGTCTGCTTACCAGGAAGCACAGTACTCCTGTATTTTATCTCAGGAACATGGCTGGCTTTCTAAACTTCAAATTTTAGGGACCCATGTGGTGCAGACCGGCACTGAACCTCTGGGGAGAGTCTCACAGTGTTGTGGCTATTGCCAGTCTGTCTGAGAAAAACAGTTACAGGACTGCGCAGAGGCTCGGAGTTTATGGCAAAACACAGTGAAAAGCTGGCACCAAGGTTGCTGCCCTCAGCAGGTGTCTCTGTTCCTATGTTAATGAGTGGGGCTGCACTTTGGCACTTTCCAGGTTTTTGTCCCTTGAGAGGTTGTGCCACCTCTCCCAAAGGCACTCCAAGAAGGGGAACTGTCTCTCCCATTGCAAACCAGGAGATTCTCAAACCATGCTGTCCTTTCCTGAGTCTCTGCCCTCTTCCCCACAGGAGGACCACTATGTCCACCAGGTTTCATTCAGTGGTGGCACAGACTTCTAAAACTTCCAATTTTGGTGGCCCCTGGGTGGCTCAGTCTGTTAAGCGTCTGACTGGCTCAGGTCATGATCTTGTAGTTCATGGGTTCAAGCCCCATGTTGGGCTCTGTGCTGACAGCTCAGAGCCTGGAGCCTGTTTCGGATTCTGTGTTTCCCTCTCTCTCTCTGACCCTCCCCTGCTCACGCTGTCTCTCTCTCTCTCTCAGAAATAAATAAAAAAACATTTAAAGAAATAAAATAAAACTACCGATTTTCAGTTCTGCTGCTGCTTGTAAAAACTTGCAATAATCAGCCTCTCTAGTTTTCCCAGTCAATGGTTTTGGGGAAGTGTTTCTCTTGTGCAATCCCCTGCATACTGCTTTCTCTCCTTTTCTCTGTCTACCTCTCTCACTCCTCTCTCTGAGATCGAGGCTTCCTCCTCTCCACAGCACCCATGATTCTTTTCTCCCTAGAATCACATCTCCGCACCTCCTCCTTCCACACTGTAGCCTCTTTTCTCTCTCTAGTTCTATAATTTGTTCTCTCAGCATTCAGATTGATTTCTTGGGTGTTCAGAATATTTGATATTTATACAGCTGGGTTAAAGGGATGAGGCAAGCATAGGGTCCCTCTGCTGCTCTTGCATCTTAACTCCCCTCCCTAAACTGTACATTTTAAGAGGAAATATCAACATAAGCCAATTTTCCAATCTTGTTTTGCTAATTCAAGTCTGGGTATTGGTGGCATTTTCCTGCTCTATAAACCTCTGCAGGGCTGTTTTAAAGCAGTTTATGAAGACTTAACAAATGAATCCACCCAAAGTCCTTTGAAGTTAGTTACATGTTTCGGTGCCCTAATTTTACAAATGTAAGATAAAATCATCCACATGTCTACATAATACAGTGGTGGGACACACAGACTAACATTGTTAGCAAACCACACAAAACTGGCACAAGGTTCTACACCATGGCATCTATGTGTTGTAATTGATCCTTAAGCAACCTAGGAGGTAGAGACTTCTATTATCATCCTCCTCTTAGGGTTGAGGCACTGAGGCTGGGTGGTGAAAGGGCTGTGAAGTTTACCTGCTACCTCACTTGAACCTGGCCTCTTTCTGAGGCTTGTTGAAAGAGGCTGGGATCCTGCTGAAAAAGATGAAGGCAGACATCATGAGACTGGGTCACCTGATGAGCAGGTTCCAAGGAACCTTAGGGGGTGGAGAACTGAGCTGTTGAGCCCCCTCCTCACTCGTTTGGCTGGCTGGTCCCCCCAGTTTGGGCTACTGTGAATAAAGTGCTATAAATAGTTTTTTGTGGACACATATTTTCATTTCATCCCAGTAAGTACCTAGGAGTAGAATTGCTGTGCCATGTTTAACATTTTAAGAAACTGAAATTATTTTCCAATGAATGAGAGTTGCAGTTACTCCAAATCTTCTCCAACACTTAGTGTTGTCAAATTTTGAATTTTAGCCATTCTAATAGATGTGTACAGTAATTTATTTTAATTTGAAGTTTTCTCATGAATTATAATGTTGTTTATGATCCCATATGCTTTTTGGCTATTCATGTATTTTCTTTAGTGAAGTATCTATTCAAATAATTTACCCATTTCTAATTGGTTAGTAAAAGTCCTTTATATATTCTGGATACACTTCCTTCTTTTCAACCACATATACTGAAGATATTTTTTTTCCCATACTGTGGCTTGCCTTTTCAGTTTCTTAATTTTGTTGAAGTCCAGCTTATCAATCTTTTTCTGTTAGTGCTTTTTGTGACCCATCTAAGAAATCTTTGCACATTGCAACATCATGATGTTTTTCTCCTTTCAATGTCTGTAGGATCTATAACTATTTCCTTTCTTTCTTTACTATTGGTAATTAGCATTTCTTTTGGGGGGAATTGATTACTCTAAGTAGATGATTATCAATTTCATTATCAATTGATTACTTTAAGTGGATTAATTATCCAATGTTTTCGATTTCATTTATTTCCTCCATTTTCTGTTTCATTGTTCTGCTTTTACTTGATTATTTTCTTCCTTTTACATACTTTGGGCTTAGTTTACTCTTATGTTGCTAGCTTCTTTTTTTTTTTTTATTTTATTTCTAGGAGAGACAGAGAGAGACAGCGTGAGCAGGGGAGGGTCAGAGAGAGAGGGAGTCACAGACTCTGAAACAGGCTCCAGGCTCTGAGCTGGCAGCCAGCACAGAGCCCGACGCGGGCCTCGAACCCACGAACCGCGAGATCATGACCCAAGCGAAAGTCGGACGCTTAACCGACTAAGCCACCCAGGCACCCCTTATGTTGCTAGCTTCTTAAGGAGGAAACTCAGATCATTCACTATGAAACTTTCTCCTTTTCTTATGTAAGTAAGGCATTAGTCTTCCCTCTACACATCGCTTTAACTGCACCCCACAAATTCTGGTATGTTGTCCTTCATTACCATTTAAAAAATTGCATGTGGATGCACATATGTCAGGCTACCAGCAAGTGGGGAGGAATGATCAGTCCCCAGGCTCCTGGTGCTTTGAGGGCCACCAGGTCTAACATGTGCAGAGTATGAAGTGGCATCATCCATTCCCCAGGCCCACTGGCCAGGAGGGTGGTGAGGGCAGAACCCCCGTGGGGTTCCCTGGATGGGCAGAACCTCAAGCTGTAGAACAAGGGTTTCTGCCCAAACACCAGGAATTTGGGCCAAATAGTGTTTGGCACAGTATTGGGGCCCTACGGGTGATACAAGTGACAGTGCAGAGAATAATGGCTTCTCTCTCCCCCTCCAAGTCCTAAGCCACAGCCTCCAGAGGGAGCCAAGTCCAACCCTTCTAAACGGCACCGGGACCGCCTGAATCAAGAGCTGAGCAAACTGACCAACTTGCTGCCCTTCCCTGAGGATGTGCGGGCCCGGCTTGACAAGCTCTCCATCCTCAGGTTGATCGTGGGCTACCTAAAAGTGAAGAGCTATTTCGCAGGTAAGTGTCAGCTGTGGTTTCAAAATAAGCTGAGATGGCTGTGCACACCAGCACTTGGAGTTAACCATCTGTCTGGGTGAAAGCTGCACCATGGTCTTTGGTCTCAGGCAGAGGAAGAAGGCATCATGTTCAGCACAGGTGCAATATGTAAACCAGAACACAGGTACATGAGTGCATGCCCAACCTGATATGTAAATTCTGGGCTCCACACCATCTCTCAGACTGTCCAGAGAAGGAGATGGGCACAGGTCCCAGCCTTGCTGTGTTTCGCACAAGGCTCACAGACTGGTATGTCAGAAGTCCTTAGCTGATGGCCTGACTTCTTTCCTTCCGGTGCTTTGTCATTTCTTGTGCTAAGCCAAGTGTTCTTCCACCTTACAGAACTTTGGTTCAGAACAAAGGGCGCATTTTTCTGAAACTAGGATACGAACTGAGATATTTCTTATCATCTTCTGTAGAACTTACATTTCTAAAGTTCTTTACCATGTAATGGTCACAGTCTACTCTTCCATGCCCTGCCTGCTAATTCACTGTGTCATTGGTTAAAGGTAGTTTTAACTCATTCCTGCAAGTGGAACTTGTATTCAGTAAATTAAGTGAGGCAACTGAGCACAGGTGAGCTTGTGGCCAACCTGGCTCCCCTGGAGGAAGAAAGTGTCCCCTTGGTAACTGGTAAGCTGCAGTCCAGGAAGATAGAGGAAGACTCTAGGCCTGGACAACATGTTACACATTGTTATAGCTGCTCAAAATAGAAATTGAAAAAATTAATTGGGTCCAGTTGACGTTGAAAATACACTGAGAATTATGAAACTGCCCAAAATGCAGTGAAAACTTTAGAGGAGCAGCAGCTATTTAATCAGGTATAATAATGATGTGGAATGGCCATGCAAATAGTCAAACACATCTGAGGTGCTGGTTAGGGGCTGGGGTTAGAGGGCCAGGATGACTGCTGAACAGGTGCAGGGTTTTATTTTGGGGGGCTGACAGTATTTTGGAGCTAGATAGAGGTGGTAGTTGCACAACACTGTGAATGTGTTCAATGCCACAGGACTGCTCAGTTTAAAATGATTAATTTTATGCTATACGAATCCCACAGGGGCTGAAACCCTTTGAGGGGAAGGAAGTACAGGAGCTTCAAAGCCCGCTCAGCACGCAGAGGCCTTGAACGGCTCCTCTGCTTGCCTCTGCCATCTGTTTCCAGGCTGCCTGCCCGGGGCTGTGCCTGGGCCTTCTCTCCTCCAGATGTCTCTGGTTTGTGCCAGTGAGCATAGGGGCCTGTGCTGCAGGCCACTGACAGTGGTGGGGACCTGAGACTCTGACCTGGGTCTTCCCCCCAGGATGGCCCGAAGGAAAGAGGCACATATGTGCCCCTGGGCTGCCCTGGAGAGCTGCTGTCTGCCAGTTGTGTGTTGTGAACATGGAAACACCTTGATCCTCTGCCAGTCTAAAATCTAGTCTGTTCAGAGCTGTGGATCTGAGTCCTGTCTCTCCCACCCCTTCTGTACACTCCTCCTTTGGGTCTCTCCTCTGAATGGATGGATGACTTCCAAGGCTGTTTCTCATATAGGCAGGAGTGGGGACAGCTTGCGTGAGGGACACAGCTACCTCAAGAGCCAGCCTAGGGAAAACAGTCCCCACTCCTGTTGGACCTCGGAACAGGCAGGAAGGCTGGGCCCGCAGGATCCATACCCACAAGGGCTTTGTTGAGGACACACTGCTATCCCCAAGCCGTGAATCCACTGGGCTGCCATATGACGGGCCCAGCTTCCTCCTGCCAAGGCCTGAGACTGCAGCGAGGGCTTTCTCTGTCCCTGCCTACTTCTGCATTCCAACAGGACAGGTGCCATGTGTCAAAAGTTGCACAAGGAAGCAGCTAACCCACATTCACTGCTGTATGCTCCTCAAATGTATGTTCCCTCTCTTTCTTTGTGACTCAACATTATATCATTTTCATATTATGTAATTCATAAGAAAGAATTGTCATCTATTGAGCATCCTTTATGAGCCGGCCTTTTTGTCCAGGTATCTCATCTGAGTCTGTGAGGCCCTGTCATCATCTATCTGCCAGTACAGATAGAAAAGTGAGGCTCAGAGAAGTCAAGGATTTTAAAGGTGGCCCAGCAGAGAGAAAACAGGACTGAACCTGCTCCCACTGCACTGGGTAGAGTCTCTTTTGCTATGAAAATGAGGTAATTTGAAACCACAGACTCAAGCTAGAGAGAACTGGATGACCCATCACTTGGGTCTTAGACAGCTGGGGCCCACTGTAGAGTAAGCAGATGAGGAGATTTTGCTGGAGACCTGGGGGTGGGGTGGGGTGGAGCAGGGGACACATGGTCACATGTCCCAAAGAGACCATTGGCTGAACAAGAACCCACTGTTCACACTCCTCTGGGAACATAGGGGACATTGGCCAGGACTGTTCTGCCTGACTGACAAGCACATTAGCACTCAGCATGCAGGGAGGTGCAGAGGCCTGAGGAGACTGAGAAGACCTGGAGCATCTCTGTGGAGCGGTGCAAAACTGGAGGTGTGTGGGCAGTCCGGATCCCCGCCAGCCTGGGCCTGGCCCAAACGCCTCATTGTTCAGAGAAGAATGTCTTGCTTCCAGGATAACTCAATGTGGGGCTCCTATTGGGTTGAATTCCTTCCCCAGCACCAGCCCCCTTCCCATACCTTTATCTTCCCCAAACAAACAGCTATGTCTCCAGCACCATCTGACCCAGGGCCACTCCAGTGGCCAGAGACAGAGGCAGGAATGCCCTGGTTTCCACAGGGTTCTCTGATGAACCCTGTGATGAGCTTGTTTTTAAAATGACTTGCAGACCTCTCTGTACAAATGACTTTCCTCTGGTTTCAAGCAGCCTCAACTCTTCACAGCTGCTCTGTCTTAGCTGTTGGCTTGAATAAGCATGGGCAGCTCCAGCAGTCCTTAGGTTTCTTTCCAGGAATCAGAGCCAGATCACTTAAGGTGCACTTTTGAAGCTGTAAGGTGCTTTCCTTTTTTTTCTGTCTGTCTCTGTCTTTATTTCAGAGCTATCATGTATTTATTTTTTATTTCTTCCAAATTTGTATTTAAATTCTAGTTTGTTATCATATAGTGTAATATTGCTTTCCAGAGTAGAATTTAGTGATCCTTCACTTACATATAACACCCAGTGCTCATCATAACAAATGCCCTCCTTAATACTCATTATCCACTTAGCCCATCCCCCCCACCTCCCTCCATCAGCCTTCAGTTTGTTCTCTCTTGCTAAGATGGTTTCCTCAAATACAAGCTATACCAACAAGATTATTAAACATTTGCTTTCAATGCCACCTTTGTCTTCCTCAGCCATCCTAAAGGACAGTATTGCAGACTGTTCAGGTGACCCACCCATGAATCCAGGAGGAAGTGAGCATACCTCTCCACAGGTCAATGTAGAACTGTTTTCTGAAGGGGACTTGCTTCTTCAGGTACTGTATGATATTTTCTATCTCTATTCCCTGTAAGTGGTTATGATTATAATAGAATCAGCCCTCAGAGTTTTCCAGAAAACATTTTGTTTCAACTCTTATTGAATTTATCTTTAACTGCCATGTCAAGTTTCTGGTTCAATAGAGTATTCTATATCTATTGTTCTCATATTTTGGACAATTCTATAACCATTGTGCCATATTGGTGCCACACGAGAAGAGTCAGAAACCCTGGATGTCAGTCTTTGATGGCCACCTGCTAGTCAAGTAGCAGCCACCTTTCCCTCACAAGGATGATGCTGGATTTCCCTGTCTGCCTCAGGGGTTGTGAGATTCAGAGGGAGGGATGTATTTGCAAATCATACTGTAAGCCAACACAACCAAGAAATAAAACAAATGTACAAAGGAAAAATATATTTTGGGTAGATGGAAATATTACCATGACATATTTCATTTTTACTACTTTTGAGCATTTAAAAATTGCTTTTTCTGGAATCTATCTAAATATAATATATTGCTGGTACCTTAGCAAGGAATCCAGGCTCTGGGTGACACAAATATGGCAGATCTTCCTCTCATAAACCAGAAGTACAGAATTTCCACAGACAGTTCAGAAAGAACATGCATAACCACTGGGTGATTGGGCATAGAAGCAAGTGGGTCTCTTCTTCAGGAAAGAGGAAGTGACATGAAAGATCACTGCATCTTTATTGGTATGGTAAGGGCTTATTTATCTGTTGAGACAAGTCATTAGACTTTTATCAGAATGCTTAAAAGTCAGTCTTTGGTCTCCTCTCCCCACCCTCAAGCTGAAAGAACTACATTTTTAATGCTTTGGGTCTTTTTTTTTTTTTTTTTTAACTTCAAAAGAGACCTAGGGGCACCTGAGTGGCTCAATTGGTTAAATGTCTGAGTTCAGCTCAGGTCATGATCTCATGGTTCCTAGGTTCATTTCCCACATCGAGCACTGTGCTGACAGCTCAGAGCCTAGAGCCTACTTTGGATTCTATGTCTCCCCCTCACTCTGCCCCTCCCCACTCACACTCTGTCTCTCAATAAATAAATAAGGTTATAATCTGTATTAAAATATAGAAAAAAGAGAGGAAAGTAATAGAGATATATAGGAGTAAATTTCTGTATCTCATTGGAATTAAGTTAGCATAAAATGAAGTATATTCTGATAATTTGTTATGTATATGCAAGCCACAGAGCAACTATTTTTTGACAAACTCAAAAAATATAAGGTCATTAAATTAAATGAAATGCTATACTAGAAAAAAAAACTTATAGTAAAAGAGGAAAAAAAGATATGAGACACAGAAAACAAAAAGCAAAATAGCATATGTAAATCCAACAATATCAATAATAACCTTAAATGTAAATGATTAAACAATCCAATAAAAAGTCAGTGACTATCAGGCTGTCATTCCTTTAATCCTGACCATATGACTACAGGAGATACACTTTAGATTCAGAGATGTAAACAGATACAAAACAAAGATGGAAAAGAACATACTATACAAACAACAACCATAAGAGACCTGGTGTGACTACATTAATATGAGACACAATAGACCTTAACACAAGAAAAATTATTGGAAATGGATAATTTATTTATTTAAAAATTTTAGTGTTTATTTATTTTTGAAGGAGAGAGAGACAGAGCATGGGGCAGGGTGGTGGTGGTGGGGGGGTGGAGCAGAGAGGGAAACACAGAATCCGGAGCAGGCTCCAGGCTCTGAACTATCAGCACAGAGCCCAAACCGGGGCTCAAACCCACAAACTGTGAGATCATGACCTCAGCTGAAAGTTGGACGTTCAACCAACTGAGCCACCCAGGCACCCCTTTATTTGTTTTTATTTTTGAGAGGGAGCAGGGGAGACGGACAGAAGGAAAGAAAGAGAATCTTAATCATGCTACATACTCAGCACAGAGTCCAGTTTGGGGTTCAATCCCATAACGCTGGGATCATGACCTGAGCCAAAATCAAGAGTCAGTTGGTTGCTCAACTAACTGAACCACCCAGCTGCTCCTGGAAATAGATATTTTATAATGATGAAAGGGCCAATCCATTCCAAAGATGACAACTCTTAATATATATGCATCTAACAACTGAGTCCCAAAATACATAAAGCAAAAACTGGTATAATCAAAGGGATATATAATTCAAAAGAGTAGTTACTGACTTCAATACCCAATTTGCAATAATAAACACAAACAACTAGATAGAAGATTAACAAGAATATGGAAGACTTGAGCCATACTATAAACCAACTAGATGTAACAAACATTATAGAACATTCAACCAAATAGCACAATACACATTCTACTCAAACATGGAATATTTTCCAGATTATACCACATTCCACCATTAAACATGCTTCAGTAAATCTAAAAGAGTTAAAATCATACAAAATATGTTTTCCAACTTGGAACAAAAATAGACACATAGATCAATGGAACAGGATTGAGACCCCAGGAAAAAACCCACAATTATATGGTCAATTAATCTATGAAAATGGAGGCAAGGATATACAATGGGAAAAAGATAGTCTTTTCAATAGACAGTTCTAGGAAAACTGGACAGCTACATGTAAAAGAATGAAATTGGACCACTTTCTAACACTATACACAATAATAAACTGAAAACTAATTAAAGGCTTAAATTTGAGACCTGAAACCATAAAAATCCTTGAAGAGAATACAGGCCAGTAGTTTCTCAGACATTGGCCATAGCACTCTTTTTCTTTTTCTTTTTTTCTTTTCTTTTTTTAATTTTAGAGTGAGCAAGGGAGAAGGGCGGGGAGGCGGGGAGAGAATCTTAAGCAGGCTCCATGCTTATCACAGAGCCTGACATGGGGCTCAATCCCACAACCCTGGGATCATGACTAGAGCCAAAGTCAAGAGTTGTCTGACTCAACTGACTGAGCTACCCAAGCACCCCTATAGTAATATTTTTCAAGAAATGTATCCTAAGGCAAGGGAAACAAAAACAAAAATAAATTATTTGGACTATACAAAATGAAAAGCTTTTGCACATTAAAGGAAACCATCAGCAACAAAAAAGACAACTTACTGAATGGGAGAAGATATTTGCAAATGAGGTATCAGATCACTAAAGAACATACACAACACCAAAAGTAAAACAATCCAGTTTAAAAATGGGCAGAGGAGTGGCGCCTGGGTGGCTTAGTCGGTTAAGCGTCCGACTTTCGCCTGGGTCATGATCTTGTGGTTCGTGGGTTCGAGTCCCGTGTCGGGCTCTGTGCTGACTGCCAGCTCAGAGCCTGGAGCCTGTTTCAGTCTGTGACTCCCTCTCTCTCTGACCCTCCCCTGCTCACGCTGTCTCTCTCTCTCTCTCCTAGAAATAAATAAAACATTTAAAAAAATCTTTAAAAAATGGGCAGAGGATCTGAATAGACCTTTTTCCAATGAAAACATACAGATGGACAACAGACACACGAAAACATGCTAAATGTCACTAACCATCAGGGGAATGCAAACCAAAACTACAATGAGATATCACCTACCAGAATGGATTAAAAAAAAAAAAGAAAGAAAAGAAATAACAAGTATTGATGAAGATGTTGAGAAAAAAAAAGGATCTTTCCTGCACTGTTAGTGGGAAGGTATATTGGTCCAGCCACTGTAGAAAGCAATATGAAATTTCCTCAAAAAATTAAATATAGATTATCATATGATCTAATAATTCCACCATTGGATATTTACTCAAAGTAAACAAAAACACTAACTTGAAAAGATATATGCACCCCTATGTTTATTGCAGCAGTATTTACAATAGCCAAGATATGGAAGCAACCTAAGTGTCTATCAATAAACAAATGGATAAGGAAATTGTGGTATATATGCAATGGAATATTACACAGCCATTAAAAAAAGGATGAGACTGTGCCATTTGAATCAACATGGATGGACCTAGAATTGTAATGCTATATTAAATAAGTCAGACTAAGAAAGACAAATATTATATGGTTCCACTTAAAAGTGTAATCTAAAAAATAACGGGTGGGGCCCTGGGTGGCTCAGTTGGTTAAGTGTCCAACTTCGGCTCAGGTCATGATCTCACAGTTCATGAGTTCGAGCCCTATGTTGGGCCATGTGCTGACAGCTCAGAGCCTGGAGCCTGCTTTGAATTATGTGTCTCCTCTCTCTCTGCCCCTCCCCCACTTGTGCTCGGTCTCTCTTTATCTCTCAAAAATAAATAAATGTTAAAAAAAAAAAAAGAAAGAAAGAAACAGGGGTGCCTAGGTGGTTTAGTTGGTTAAGTGCCCAACTCTTAATTTTGGCTCGGGCCATGATCTCACAGTTAATGGGATTGAGTGCCACATTAGACTCTGCACTGACAGCACAGAGCCTGCTTGGGATTCTTTCTCTGCTTCTCTCTCTGCCCCTCCCTTACTTGTTCTCTCTCTCTCTCTCTCCCAAAATAAATAAATATACATTTAAGAAAAGGAAAAGGAAACAGAAACAAATGAATAAACAAACAAAAAGCAGAATCAGACCTGAACCTACAAACAACAAATTGAGGGTTGCCAGAGTGGAGGGGGTTGAGCAGTTAGGCAAAATGGGTAAAGGGGAGACAGAGACACAGGTTTCCAGCTATGGAAAGAATAAATCGACAGGAATGAAAGACATATTATAACGAAAAAATGCATATATAATAAAATAAAATTTTATACAGCCAATAAATCTTTTTTAATTTCCAGCAGTTGAAGGCATTGGGGGAAAAAGTTATCCTACTATGCTGGAATTAAATTAGAAATCAATAACAAAAGGAAAACTGGAATATTTAAAAACAGTTAAGTACACACTTTCCTAAATAACCAATGGGTCAAAGAAGAAATCACAAGAGAAATTAGAAAATACTTTCAGATGAATGAAAACAAAAGCAACATTCCAAAACGTATTCAAATACTCTTATGGCAGTTCTATGAGGAACATTTGTAGCTATAAATGCCTATATTAAAAAATAAAGATCTTAAATGAATAATCTCACTTTCCACCTTCAGAAATTGTAAAAAGAAGAGCAAACTAAAACCAAAGCACACAGTGGGAGGAAGTAATAAAGACTAGAATGGAAATAAATTAAATAGAGGATAGAAAAACAATACAGAAAAATCATGGAACAGTTATTTGAAAAGATCAACAAAGTTGACAAATCTTTAGTTAGACAAATCAAGGGGGGAAAAAGACAAAATTCAAATTACTGAAATTGGGAACACAAAATGAGACCTCATTACTGATCTTATAGAGATATAAAAGATTATAAGGAAATACTAGTAGCTACTGTATTCCAACAAACTAGAAAATGTATATGAAATGGACAAGTTCTTAGTGAGTCACAAAGTAAACAAAACAGAAAACCTGAATAAAACTGTAACATGTAAAAAGATCAAATCTGTAAAACTAAAATATCCCATACAGAGCAGCTCAGGCTCAGGTGGCTTCATGGTGAATTTTACTAAACATTTAAAGAAAAATTAACACTATTCTTTCACAAGCTCTTCCAAAAACAAAAACAAAAACAAAAACAAAAAAAAAGAAGGAACATTTCTTACCTCATTCTGTAAAGTCAGTACTACACTGATACCAAAACCAAAGACTTTACAAGAAAGGAAAACCACAGAGCAATATGTTTTAGGAATACGGATGCAAAAATCCTCAACATAATACTAGTAAAGTGAATCTAACAACAACAAAAAAAGATTATAAACCAGAACCAAGTGACAGCAAAGTTGGTTTAACATGTGCCAATCTAATAATAAAATACACTGTATTAATAGAATACAGGACAAAAACCACATGATAACATCAGTTGATGTAGAAAAGGCATTAAGAAAAATCTGATACTCTTTCATGTAACAATGCTTACCATTAAAAAAGTACTTTCTCAACCTGATGTAGGACAACTAAAGAAACCCAAAGCAAACATCATACTTAAAGTTGCAGACTAAAGGGGCATCTGGGTGGCTCAGTCGATTTAGCGACCAACTTCGGTTCAGGTCATGAACTCACGGTTCATGAGTTCAACCCCCAATACAGGCTAGCTGCTGTCAGTGCAGAGCCTGCTTTGGATCCTCTGTGCCCCTCTGTCTGCCCCTCCCTGCTCGTGCTCTCTCTCTCTCAAAAATAAATAAACATTTAAAAATAAAGTTGCAGACTAAAGATGTTGTCTAAGATCAGGGAAAAGAAACAAGTGTGTTTGTTCTCCCATTTCTACTCAACAATGTACTGGAGGTCCTAGGGAAATTAGGCATGAAAAGGAAATTAAAGTCATTCCTACAGAAAAGGGAAAAGTAAAGTTACCTCAATCTGCACACGACATCATGTTGTATGAGAAAAACCTAGAGAATAAAACTAATAAAACTAATTAAAACTACAAAACTAATAAAACTAAAAACAAGTTTGCAGGATAGAAGATCAATATAAAATGAATTGTGGCGGGNTGGGGGAGCTAAGATGGTGGTGTAGTAGGAAGACCCTGGGCTTGCCTCCTCCCTTGAGCGCTAACTATCAAATCATTCTGAATACTCAAGAAATCAACCTAGAATTGATAGAACAAACTGCACAACTAGAGGGAGAGAAGAGGCTACTGTGAGGAAAGTAGGAAGTGTGGAGATGTGGTCTGGGGGAGAACTAGGTAGTGGCTGCTGCAGAGGGAAGGGATCCCTGGTCAGAGAGAAAGGCTAGAGAGAGTGGAGCACACGTGGATAAGCACAAGAACACTTCCCCAAAACCACAGGCCTGGGAAATGAGTGGGGATGCATTTTGGGAGTCTTTGCAACCAGCAGGGCTCAAAGGCTGGAGTTTCAGAGGTCCCCAGGCTTCGCTGGGATAGGGATCTGAGGCCGCTGCCCTACTCCTGAGAGAAGGCAGGCGGGCAAGCAACCCTGGGGCAGCCTGCGCAATCTGAGGATCACCTAAGTGGCACCTAAGAGACTGTTCATTCTTTTTGGAGCATATCTGTGAGAAGTGGCACTGCCTCTCCGGGAACAAAAGAACCTGTGATTGCCACTTCCTTCCCCCACCTCTCAGCGTAAGTTCAGAGACACCTGCTAAGGGCAACTAACCAGGAGGCTGGCTGTTTAGGCTGCTTGCTTCAAATTCCACACCCTTGCACTCTGGCACAACTTCCGTGCTGGGTCAAACTTGCATCAGTCTCAGTGCAGCAAGACCATCCCCCAAAGGGGCAGCACAGGTCCCAGCCACACGAGGTCCCTGAAGCTTGGAGGTTTAAAAGTTAGCTGAGCTGGCTAGGATAGAGCCTGAGGTATGACACTGCTCCAGGAAGGCAAGTGACCAAGAGAGTGTGTGAAAACAGTGATCTGAAAAATGCCTGTGAATGCATGAGGGGAATTTATTCACTTATCTGAAAGTGCTTCTCTGACAGCAGTGAGCACAAACTCTCCTCTCCAGGGACAGAGGAATGGCAGGCACCGTTTCCTTCCCCCATACCTCAGCATAAACCAACTTAAGTAAACAGCACAGCACCAACACTTGGTGCCTAACCTGCTTACACCAAGTACCACCTGCCCTGCACTCTGCTGACACTGCTTTTCTCTGGCAAGTGTGCCTAATGACCAGTGCAGTACGCCCCTCCCTTAGAATACCAGCACAAACCCGCACACACACCATCTCTACCAACCAGAGAGTTATGCAAACTTCAGTTCTAATGGAAACAGCATCAGGTCTCTGTTAATAAGCAGACTAGAGCACACCTAGTAAAGATTCACAACACTCTGGTTAAGATACCAACACTGTCCACTGTAGGCAAGGAGAAACTCTACAGATGACTGACCAGAGGAATACAGCAGCAGAGTGTACCCAGCACACACCAGAGACACTTCCTGAAACACCAGGTCCCAGAAATTATATGACCCCTTCTTCATAAAGCCATTACTCTCAGAAGCAGGAAACATAACAGACTTTCCTAACACAAAGAAGAAGACAGAGAGCTAGACAAAATGTCAAGATGGAGGAATTCATTCCAAAAGAAAGAACAAAAAGTGGTCATGGCCAGGGTCTAATCAAAACAGATATAAGTAATATGCCTGATCCAAAACGTAAAGCAAAAGTAATAAGAATACTATCTGGGCTTGAGAAAAGTACAGAGGACATCATGGAGACACTTACTGCAGAGATAAAAGAGCTAAAAACCACTCAGGCCGAAATGAAAGATACAATAACCAAGATCCAAAACCAACTGGATGTAATGACTACAAGGGTGAAAGAAGCATGTAGAGGAATGACTAAGTGATATAGGAGATAGAATTATGGAAAATAATGAAGCTGAAGATGAGGGAAATAAAAATCCTGGATCATGAAAGTAGACTTCGGGAACTCAGTGACTCCATCAAACTTAATAATAATCATATCATAGGAGTCCCAGAAGAAGAAGAGCGGAAGAGGGGAAAGAAGGTTTATTCAAGAAAATGATAGCTAAAAACTTTCCTAATCTGGGAAGGGAAACTGACATCCAAACCAAGGAGACACAGAGAACTCCCATCAAAATCAACAAAAACAGGCCAACACCAAGACATATTGTAGTTAAGTTTGCAATATAGAAATAAAAAATCCCAAGAGCAGCAAGACAAAAGAAGTCCAAAACTTACAAGGGAAGACCAATAAGGTTAGCAGCAGATCTCTCCACGAAAATTTGGCAGGCAAGAAGTGGTGGCATGATATATTCAACGTGCAGAAGGGGGAGAATATGCAGCCCAAAATACTGTATCCAGCAAAGCTACCATTCAGAATAGAAGGAGAGATAAAGAATTTCACAAACAAAAACTAAAGGAGTTTGTGACCAATAAACTAGCCCTGCAAGAAATATCATAGAAGACTCTTTTTTAAAAAATATTTTAAAATTTTTTAAAAAACTATTTTTTAAAAAAGTTTATTGTCAAGTTGGTTTCCATATAAAACCAGTGCTCATCCCCACAAGTGCCCTCCTCCATGCCCATCACCCCCTTCGCCTCCCCCCCACCCCCATTAGCCCTCAGTTTGTTTTCGGCACTCAAGAGTCTCTCATGGTTTGCCTCTCTCCCTCTCCCCCACTATTTTTCCCCTTCTTCTCCCCCACGGTCCTCTGTTAAGTTCCCCCTAATCCTCCTATACGTGTAAACATATGGTATCTGTCCTTCTCTGCCTGAGTTATTTCACTCAGCATAACACCCTCAAGTTCTATCCATGTTGCTATGTTCAACACTATGTTCAACAACAGTGGTGAGAGTGAACATCCCTGTCGTGTTCCTGATCTCAGGGGGAAAGCTCTGGTTTTCCCTGTTGAGGATGATGTTAACTGAGGGCTTTTCATAGATGGCTTTTATGATGTTTAAATAAGTTCCTTCTATCCCGACTTTCTGAGAGTCTTTATTAATAAGGGACGCTGTATTCTGTCAAATGCTGTTTTTGCATCTATTGACAGGATCATATGATTTTTATCTTTTCTTTTGTTGATGGGATTGATGATTGATTTGCGAATATTGAACCAGCTCTGTAACCCAGGAATGAATCCCACTTGATCTTGGTGGATAATTCTTTTAATGTGCTGTTGGATTCGATTTGCAAGTATCTTATTGAGGATTGTTGCATCTGTATTCATCATGGTTATTGGCCTGTAGTTCTCTTTTTTTTTCGCTGGGTCTGTGTCTGGCTTGGGAATCAAAGTGATGCTGGCTTTGAGGAATGAGTCAGAAGTTTTCCTTCGATTTCTATTTTTTGGAATAGTTTGAGAAGAATGGGTATTAATTCTGTTTTAAATGTCTGGTAGAATTCCCCAGGGAAGCCATCTGGCCCAGGGCTCTTATTTGTTGGGAGATTTTTGATAACTGATTCGATTTCCTCACTTGTTATGGGTCTGTTCAGGTTTTCTATCTCTTCCCATGTTAATTTTGGTAGTGAGTGTGTGTTTAGGAATTTGTCCATTTCTTCTAAGTTGTCCAATTTGTTGGCATATAATTTTTCATAGTATTCCCTGATAATTGCTTGTATTTCTGTGGGGTTGGTTGTAATCAGTCCATTTTCATTCACGATTTTGTCTATTTGAGTGCTCTCTCTTTTCTTTTTGAGAAGCCTGGCTAGAGGTTTGTTAATTTTGTTTATTTATTTCAAAAAACTAACTCTTGGTTTCATTGATCTGTTCAACTGTTTCTTTGGTTTCTATATTGTTTATATCTGCCCTGATTTTTATCATTTCTCTTCTCCTACTGTGTTTGGGGTGCTCTTGATGCTCTCCCTCTAGTTCCTTTAGGTTTGCTGTTAGATTTTGCACTTGAGCTTTTTCTAATTTCTTGAAATAGGCCTGGAGTGCAGTGTACTTTCCTCTTAGGACTGCCTTTGCCACATCCAATAGAGTTCGGATTGTTATATTTTCATTTTCATTTGTTTTCATATATTTTTAAATTTCTTCTCTAATTACCTGATTGGCTCATTCTTCTTTAGTAGGGTGTTCTTTAATCTCCATGTTTTTGGAGGTTTTCCAGACTTCTTCCTGTGATTGATTTCGAGTTTCGTAGCATTGTGATCTGAGTGTGCATGGTATGATCTCAATTCTTTGTATATATTGAGGGCTGCTTTATGTCCCAGTATGTGATCTATTTTGGAGAATGTACCATGTGCACTTGAGAAGAAAGTGAATTCCATGGCCTCAGGATATAGAGTTCTAAATATATCTGTCAAATCCAATTGGTCCAAAGTGTCATTCAAGTCCATTGTGTCCTTAGTGATTTCCTGTCTAGTTGATCTATCCACTGCTGTAAGTGGAGTATTAACGTCTCCTGCTATTAGCACATTGTTCTTCATAAGAGTGTTTCTGTTTGTGATTGTTTTATATATTTAGGTGCTCCCATATTTGATGTGTAGACATTTATAATTGTTAGCTCCTCCTGATGGATAGACCCTTTAATTATTATATAATGCCCTTCTTCATCCCTTGTTACTGTCTTTACTTTAAAGTCCAGTTTGTCTGATATAAGGATAGCTACTCCAGCTTTTTTTTTTTTTTTACTTCCAGTAGCATGATATATATTTCTCCATCCCCTTACTTTCAACCTGAAGGTGTCCTCCAGTCTAAAATGAGTTTCTTGTAGACAGCAAATAGATGGATTTTGTTTTTTTATCCATTCTGCTACCCTATGTCTTTTGATTGGAGCATTCAGCCCATTTACATTCAGTGTTATTATTGAAAAGTATAGGTTTAGAGTCATCGTGTCCTTTGTGGGATTCATGCTTGTGGTGGTGTCTCTGGCATCTAGAGTTATTTTCAAATACCAGATTTATAATCTGCATTCTTCAGACCTCCTATGTAAGAACTGCTTAACTGTTTGAATTTCCTTTTCTCAATTCATAGAAATAATAGAGTATTAGGACATATTTTTGCATTGTTTAGAAATGTCTGAGAGTGTGGGGTAAGATCTAGTGTACCAGTGTGTGGAAAGGTTGGGCTTGTCTTAGATGATGAAGAGTTTGCCCACCGAAACAAGGGGGAATGCAAAATCTATGGACCCAAAAAAAAAATAGGAAGAGGTGGTGGGAGCTTATCATTTTCTTCTGACTGCTTTTTCAGTGCAATAGGAAGCAAGGCAGAGAGTGAGACAGGGAAGGGGGTGTTGCAGATTTGAGAAGACAGGAAAGGTGTGGAATAGTCACCTATGAGAATGAAAGAGTAAATGGAACAGGGAACATAACAGGATTTTTAAGTAGCATCAGGGGCCATTTAAGACTCATGGTCATGACTGTGAGGGTGTTATGCTGAGCGAAATAAGTCAGGCAGAGAAGGACAAATACCATATGTTTGCATGTATAGGAGGATTAGGAGGAACTTAACGGAGGACCATGGGGGAGAAAAAGGGGGGAAATAGTGGGGGAGAGGGAGAGAGGCAAACCATGAGAGACTCTTGAATGCTGAGAACAAACTGAGGACTGATGGGTGTGGGGGGGAGGGGGGAGATGGGCATGGAGGAGGGCACTTGTGGGGATGAACACTGGGTGTTCTATGGAAACCAACTTGACAATAAACTATTTGTGAAAAAAAAAAGATTCATGGTCATGAATGTAGAGGGGGGAAAAGTGAGGGTGTAGACATAGAGGAGGCAGAAAGTTGACTTATAAGAGGTTTATAATTTTCCCACTTGAGCTCCATGAATCATGAGAAGAGCAAAGAGTTTGAGAGTAGGTGGAAAGTAACCAAAACAATGATAGATATGATTATATAATAACACTGTAATAAGGAGAAAGGAAAATGTGATTTTCTCCAGCAGCATTGTTATTACTATCGTCGTCATCATTATCACCATCATCATCATCATCATCATTATGAGTGTGAGTGACCATCTCAGACTACAAACTGAGGTGTGCAAGAAGCATACTTCCTCTGTTTTTCTAAAACTTAATACTTTAAGCCTTTGTCAGATCTTGAATTCCCTATTGTCTTTCTTGAAGTTGATCTAAGTGCATGGTGTTAAAGTTTCAGGGAGGGAAGGATTCTGATCAAAGTTGTCTATGCTGGCAACTTCTGAGGGGCTCCTGTTCCCTACTGTTCTCTGGACATGCATCCATGCAGTCCCTTCTGGCTTCCTTATTCCTGACCACTAGTCTCCTCAAGGTTCAGGATAATTATGCTCTCCTACCCACTCTGGCCTGAGAAAACACTGTGACAGATCACAGGCATCTTCTGGCTAGACTCACCAAATAATCACTTCTTAGATCTTACCCAGGAAGAGACTGTTAATCTTTTATTAACTCTATTACACTTATCCTAGAAGACTGAATATACAAACAGACAATGGCCAGGCCATATATAAAAATAGAACTGTGACTCACAACCTGCAGCAGCCTTCCCAGGAAACCAAACCCTTGTCTACAATAAACATTTATCCCAGAAGCAAGCCTGCGTTAAGTCAGACTTCTAGAAAACCAGACTGCTATCTCTTATATCAGTCAGGAAGTAGGACAGTGACTTCTGTAACTATCAGGCCAGAATGGTAAGGACTTGGTGAATAACTGACAGCTTCCCTAATTATTCTCTTTCTAACTTACAACCAATGAGAGAAAGCCAATATGCTCCCCTAACCAGTCACATAGTAGGTCCTGCCTCTAGTTAGCCATCTCCAGCCTCCCCATGCCCACAGCCTCCAAACAGGTCCCATCTGAAACCATCCCTTTTCTCCACTATGAAGCTTTCCTACTCCTCTGTCTGCCTTTGAATCCCTGCTAAAACTCAAGTGACCAAGGCTGACTCCCTTGCTCTAGCAAGCTCTAAATAAATAGCCTCTGCTTTTCTCATTTGGTTGGTGTTCATTTATTTCCACAATCCCGAATGCATACATGAGGTTTCTGGAGCAGAATAGATGAACTGTTATTTACTTACAAGCAAATAATCATCATGTAGTTCCCTTGAGTCCCCATTCCTTGCCCTTAGGCTGTGAGATAAAAGTGGAAGTTATCCTACTCTTTTGAGCCTGTATTATGGGCAAGAAATGCAAAAATACTGATTTAGGCATTTAAACACAAGCTGTTCCCCTCCCCTCCTGAAAAGAAGGAGAAACCCCTTGGAAAGGATCCTGAATTATTATTCTAACCATTTGCAATGTAAATAAACCTTTCTAGGGTAACAATAAGACCACTGTCTACAGTTTTACAACCCAGGATGACCCCATGCTCCCAGGTCTCAGTAAGATGTCCTCAGAACCCCTAAGGGTGCAGAGACATAAAAATATTTTCTATAAAGCCCCTCAAACCTCACATCAATCTGGGGTTTCTGCCATCCTCCATTGGGGAGAACAGCTCTCATGCCCACCCTCCTGAGCTTTCTCAGGGACCTCTCAGCATATAAACTCTCTTCACTTCTCTCTCTTGAATCTTTACTCACATAGACTGGAGACCCTTCTCAAGTCTCATGGGCAGGGAGCTGTGCTGATGGCCCGTCATCCAGCACTGGCCAGGCTCTTGTCTTGAATGATCCATGAAGTCTTTCCTTTGTTGATGCCTGAGAACTTAGCCTTTGAAACACAAATGTCAGGTAGAGTCCTCTATCTTTTTGCTAAATCACCTCTTCCCAAGGTGTGCAGGGTTCTCATAGTCCCCACATTGGGGACCAGACAGCAGGTAAAATGGGATATTTGGAGGCGGTGTTGTGCCCAAATCGTGCGTCCCCTGAGACCCCTAAGGAGCCGTCACCGATGCAAGTACATAAGGGTCTTTATTACAAGCTCGAGCAGGGGCTCACCCGTCTACAGGCGCAGCAGCAGCAAGGAGAACCCTCGAACAATGGCGAGCAGGGTTTTTATGGGGTAAGGGATGGGGGTGTTACAGTGTACACGTTGTACGTTTTGCATCATAACATAAGCACCAATCATAATTGTACAACACCCATGGTTATAGTTTCGACCATTCAGTATCCGTGAGGCGTCCGTTACTTTTGGTGGGACCCAATTATGACCTTTGAGAATCTTTTGAAAATGACCAATTATAAGGTGAGCTCAAAGGGCCTACCTGGGGTTTAGGCAAGCAGTGAGTGATTGGCTAGTTTGTACAGAGTAACTACCTGCAGTTCCCAGCCCTGACTCAGACCACAGGAATGTTACACATTTCTTTTGATTGGCTGATCCAAGGGTGGTCTGAGGGTGGCTTCAGCTGAAGCTTTTCCTGGAACTGGGGCTACGTGCAGCCTGAGGTTGCTCTTAATGGAGGACTTCATTTCAGGCTCTTCAGTGGAATGTTGTGAAGTCCTGATTATTCCCACCAGACAAGGTTAGTGCCACTCCCAAACACATCTCCTCCTATCCACAAGCTCACAGTACTGCCTTCATTTTCTTAAAAAATGAGCTTATTCATATTTAAAAATTATAAAGATCAGCAAAAATCACACCACCAGTAATAACTTCTGAAAAAACTGTGATAATTAACTTTTTACACCTTCTTCTATGCTCAGTACATGGAAGTCACTTAGCATCTTAAACTTGGCACATACATCCTGCCTCCCCCCAACACCCCATCCCAGGAATGCTCTTTTCCTTCAAGCTAAACCACCTACAGTCCTGAGCCCAAGTTCTGGCTCCTTGCTAGGGCCCAGATCCCACCTTCCCCTGTGAACTCTGGACCCCATATGCCCCTACCTCTTGCTGTGAAATGGACAGCAAACTGCATTGTGTTGTTTCTTCTCTGTGCTCCCCAGTGAACCTGTTTCACGTGTAAATTCTTTTCTCCTGGAGGTCAATGGCTGTTTGTCACATTTGTCTTGGGCTTAGATTTGGGAACATGAGTGTTCAATAAATACCACTAAATAAACACAGTTTTTCCTAATGAGCATTTGCTTGTAATTTTTACCTGGAAATGCTGGGGATGAGGAGTGGCTTTAAACCACAGGTATATGTTTCCCTGACATGAGTATAGAAAAATGTTTCCAACTGAAAACTTAAAATTAAAATGCATCTCAGTCACAACCAAAACCATGTCCTAAGATTGGATGCCTCCTTAGGATTTCCCTGGGGAAATGGTTAAAAATGTAAACTCTGCAAGTTTCTAATAGGGTGGCTCCCAGAAGGAGTTGGAGGATCAATAAGCACTTTTTTTAGCCACCTGTTGGGCTGTGACCAACATGCAGCCTCAGCTGATAGAGAACATGGAGCAGTTTTGTCATCTCCTTCAGATGAGAAGCCTTGGATGGATTTGTTTAACCAAAGGTGGGGCCACAACAGAGATGCAGAGGGGAAAACAGAATATGAGTATGTGTATGTGTTTAATTGTTCAGTACACAGTGTTATCAATGGACTGAAGCTAGAATTTGGCTCTACTTTGATGTCTCGTGCGAGTGTGTGCGTGTGTGCACGCACACACGCACACACACACACACCTTCCTTTGGGAGCTGGCATGAGTGAGCAGATATTTGTAACCAGATATCCTAGGCCCTGCTTTAAAAGTGACCATTCAGGGTATGTATGAGTTGCACATCACACAAAAAGGAAGCTCACAGAAACACCTAACAACCCTGATGCCAGCCCTGGGAAGCTCCACAAGACAGGAATGAGGAGAAATCTGAACTAACTCTTCTCTGCCCCTCCCCAGGCCCTCAACGGCTTCCTCATGGCAGTTACAGAGGATGGCTATGTTTTCTATGTCTCTCCTACAGTGCAGGACTACTTGGGATTTCATCAGGTGAGTGGTTTTGTTTTTCAGTTGAAGAGTTTGGCAAATCTAGGGGGTGAGACATGGCCATGTAATGCTTGTCTACATGGGGATGTAATGGAATTTTGAATACCTGGGTCTCCATCTCAATCCCACACATGTATATCATACATCTTTGAGCCTTCCAAGGGCACTGGCTTTTTCCTCCAGTGGAGGGCATGGTAGCCCAGATCCTCTGAAGAGCAGATGCCAAGGCAGGATGAGATGAGCAAGAGATTCCTCAGGAGAAAATCCTGGGAGCACCCAAGAGGGAGCAGGGGTTGGGGAAAGCAGGTCTGGCCCTTGGGCAAGAGACCAGGAATGGGGGTGGGTGGAAGGGTCTTCTACTGCAGTTCACGGCCAATGAGACATCCTCAGTCCAAAGTCACCTGGCAGACAAGCTCCTCTTCTCTCAGGAACAGGCCTGCATTGGTGTGCCTACCATGTTCAGTTATGGCTAGGGGCAATCTGTAGGAATTGTGGCCCCAAAACAAACAAGTGGTACATCAAAGAGGGGCAACCTTACATGAACCTCAGTCAGAAATCTAAGAGGCCTATTATCATGGCCATCACACCCACTTTTTGTGCTGCACAAGTCTACTCCTCCACCAGGGTTTGGGGAGTAAATCCTCGTTTGTTCCCATGAGCCTCTCCCTGGGGAAACCTCAAAAAAGAGGTGAGTGGGACAAACTTCAGCTGGTCTCAGAGTAGCACCTGGCACTCCTCTGCTCTCCATTCTGAATTCAGCTCACCCTTAGCCATCACCTCAGCACATCTTGATGGCTTAGCTGGGGGTGTGGTGTAAACCTTCACTCCTGAGAGGTCTGAGTCCAGGTATCCAGTGCCATCATGGTCCTCACATCAGGGTGAAGGTCTATGAGGGCCAAATAATACATGAAGTGCCAGCTAAAGTCTGGCTCACAGCAAAGCCACAAAGTGCCAGGACCCACCCAGTGGTCATTTACCCATTCCCTAAGCATGTAATTGGAATCAATCTAGCTGACAGCTGGCGTAACCCTGAGACTGGGTCCTTGGACCCAGATAACAAAATAGAAAAGGCCAAGGGGAAAGCCCCGAAACTACCCCTAACCCAACTCCAGTCAAGAGAGTAAATCACAGGCAGTATCATATCTCAGGGAGGTCCTGGAAAGTGGTGCTGTTGGATAGAAGGTATGGTCAATGTCTTGAGTATCTTGAGTAAATATGTTACCACGGTATTGAAGGGCCCTTCCTCCTAGGGACCATACCCCCTCTTTAGCCAGTGGATTTCAGATCTGAAATTTGTCTCAGGTCCAGAAACTGAGCAAAGGATTGTCACTTTTCAAGGTAATAGCCCTTAGCCTACTGACCCTCCACTGTTGCCTTTAATTGTAGATGTTAAGCAGCATCATTGTTGGGAGCTCATCTCTTTTGCCCCTCGGGATGCCATCCTCTATTAACCATCTCCACAACTCCCTTGGTCCAACCCCCTTGGTTATTTCTACCTTGCTTGCCATCACTGTAATTGAAGCTTACTGTCTTCTGGTCAGTAATTGGTGCCATCTGGCCTCTCTTACTTCAGGGCTCCATCATCCCAATGAACATTCATTAGCCCAGCCCAGTGTCTTCCCCTCCTACCATCAGCCCTAATTTGAAAAGAACAGTCACCTTACCACCAAATTTCTTAGTGTAGTGCACTCCTGGTAGCCTTGGTGTGTGGTATTTCCCTGGGCCCTCCCATGCTATGCAGTCTCTGGTGGGTCTTCTGAACTAATGAATTGCATTCATTCCAGTACACCCATTTCCCTTGGCCTTTCTTGCCCCTTTCTCTGCCATCTGCCAGGACAACTCCACTATTGCCCCCTTATTGACCACTGGCTTTTTCAAGCCTCTAAGAGCCATCCCAGCACTTAGTTTGTCCCAGGAAAAGTTTGTTCCTTTTCCTGCGGCTCCTGCCACGGTGTAAAAATTGTATGTTCTGAAAATTCTGAACTGATGCTGGGAAGGAGAATTAGCCAAATGTACAGCTCTAAGGAAGCTGAACAGGCCAAAGGGGAGCCCTCAAGGCCAAGTTGCCCATCAGAGAAGTCCCGTCTCGCAAGAGTAAGCCTGCCTTACAGTTGCTGCCCAAGTGGATCTTAGTGGGAAGCAGCTGGGACGCATCTCAGTTACCCTCCCTGCGGCTGGAGACCTGAAGGGCATTTTCACGGCTGGTGCTGAGGGAAGACGTTCCATGCTCCACACAGCTGCTGTGCAGACTGAAAACCAGCAGTGCCTGAGCAAGTGCATTGTTCACCAAGAGCACCATGCAGTGTAAGAGGTTCATAAATTGCCATAGCAACATAAGGTTTTCTCAATTCAAGGCAACAGGAAGACTTAAAATCCCCCCATCTTCACTCCTCACACATGCCCACGCACACCTTGCACTCATGGAGTGCGCAGCATACACCACCCCAGCTCTGGACTTTACCTCTCTCTTGTGATGAAAAGAAACTTGCTGAGAAGTTTCACAGTCTTTCCACCTTCCTTTAGAAAAAATGTCAGTACCATTATGCTGTATTTGGCTTTCAGCTGAGAATCTGAGAAGGAGTTTTTTGTCACAGACAGACCTGAGGCTGGAGCGCTTGCCACACCCACACCGTCAGCACTGCACTTTCTGCCTCCTTGCCCTTGCTGAGAACAAACGTGTCGTGAGGGAGAGACAAGGACCCTTATAAAAAGAGCCTCCAAAAGAAAGAAAAATAATAAACTTGGCTAAAGCCCTTCATATCAGAAATGCAAAGGGTTTCTCTGGGCAGTGAGGTCAGGGGAAGTGGTGCTGCCCTGCTGCCATCCCTTTCCACTTCAGAACCTCCAGGGGCAGTGAACAGAGCTGCAGACAGAATGACAGCAACGTGGGTGAACAGGAGAAACGTCTGCGGCCTCTGCCTCTGTGCACAGCTCTCCCACACCAGTGCTGTGTATGGCTTTTATGGTTCAGCCAGGTAGAAGCAGAGAGCACAGGCGGGCTGGGTGCTGGGCAGCCGGAGCACTGGTGCATTCCTCCACGCTCCGCTCTGTCTCGCCCTGGTGGTCCCCTGGAAGCCTGCCTCCCTTGGCCTCAGCCCCCATGCTGCCATCTCTGCTATTTCCCTTCCGGTCTTCATGTCACTGGCCCTTCACCTCCTTCCAGCCTGGAGGCCCGTACAATGTCTTTGTCCTTTCATAGGTTAAATCAGACCCTTGTAAATATTTATCACCATGCCATGTACTGGGATGGATATGCTCCTGAAAAATTCATTTTCCCTGAACTTAGTGCAGAAAATGGTTATATACAGCAGGTTCCTAAAGATCATGCTGTGTATGGGTTCAGGGATGTAGGGGAAGACTAAGGAAGAATAACTTATTTGGGGTAGAATTTGGGCCAGCAAAACCTTTTAGTGCTGACAGACAACTTTCAGCTGCACCTAATTCTTCTCAGGAGATCAAGAAGAATCCCAAACTATACTCAAATAAAACATAACTTAATAAATTATTGACTACAGGCAACAGTAGAGATACTCATTAAATTTAAAAAATTTTTAATATTTATTTTTGAGAGAGCAAGATAGAGACAGAAACAGAGAAAGAGAGAGAGAGAGAGAGAGAGAGAGAGAGAGAGAACGAGTGGGGGAGGGGCAGAGAGACAGAGACACAGAATCTGAAGCAGCTCCAGGCCTTGAGCCTCCAGCACAGAGCCTGATGTGGGGCTCAAACCCATGAACCGTGAAATCATGATCTGAGCTGAAGTTGGATGCTTAACCGACTGAGCCACCCAGGTGCCTCTCTCATTGCATTTTTAAAATTAAACCTGCTTGATTTACAAGGAATACAGTAAGATTTCTCAAGGCAAACTGGCCTGAAGACAATTTAACATTCTCTTTATGTGTAAAATATCAGCAAAATCTGTATCAGGATAGGATATCTGAAATTTTGTTCATATTCAAGTCACTACGTTGCCAATCCCATTTCCTTTTTTTAATGTTTACTTATTTATTTTGAGATAGAGAACAAGCAGGAGAGGGGCAGAGAAAGAGAGAGAATCCCAGGCAGGCTTCACATTCAGCATGGAGCCCAACGCGGGGCTCAGATCATCCCACAACTGTGAGAGCATGGCCTGAGCTGAAATCAAGAGTCAAACACTCAACCAACTGAATCCCGCCCCTCCCGGTGTCCCTGAGCCAGTTTCTTTGGAGTTTACATTAGCATTTATATTCACTCCTCTCCTTCAAGAAATGACAGAGCAAACTCGGCTCTCCCTAGAAATGAGATTTTTGTTCTAATCCAGTTTAATTTTGTTATCCAGAAGATCTTATAACTGACTTCTGGGGAAACCCAACATTCTCCTTCCATAGAGCTTTAAACCAATTCTCCAGGACTATTCAGGCGCTTCCAAAGGGTGTCCCCACCTCAGATATTTCCCTGCTAATGATTTGTGACTTGTCTGCTGGGCAATCATTTTTCCCTTGGCCCCAAGCACTGCCACTCTTTTCAAGACACAATACAGTCATGGCCTCCAACACCATGGGAGTGCCCACCTCATGATGCTTTCTGGGTCTGGGGACAGCAGCAGCCTGAGAAGATGGCTGTGCAAAACCAGAGGAGGGAAACAGGAACGGTGCGCACCAGCCAGCCCCAGGATGGGGAGGGACAAGAATAGGGGAGTCCAGGGCTCCTGGAAGGGTCAGAGGTGCCAGGCATGACTTGGGGACACTGGAGGGAAGCAGGTCATACCTGGCCTCAGGAAGACAGAAGCATCCCCTGGAGTGTGACACTGCCGCTTGGTCTTTGCAGTCAGATGTCATCTATCAAAGTGTGTTCGAGCTGATCCACAAGGAGGATAGAGCCATGTTCCAGAGCCAATTTCTCTGGCCTCCAGATGCAGCACCTGTCAACAGAGAGGGGGAGCAGGATGCCCACTGTAAGTCATGGTGGGGGGAGGGAGGGCAAAATGAAAAATCAATCCTGTACATGTTTTAACCCTTATAGTCCATGAGGAAGAAATTAGACAAGGAAGTCAGGCTTTCTCAGCTCAGATGTGTACTTCATTAAGCACTGATTGAGCACTCACTAAGTCCCAGGTATGTGAGGGGAAGAGAGGAGGAAGGGCTGCAATCAGGAATCAGGTACTGTGTGTCAGCACAGGACACTGCATCTTTCAGACCCTCTCATATCTGTGACCTCATCCGATCCTCCTAGGAAGTGGAAAATATGTATAAGGGATGAGAACCTGTTGATTTTACTACCAGTAGGATACAGGGAGGGAGTTTTGATGATCTTGTTTCTTGTTCGCTGATGTATTCCCAGTGCCTAGAACAGTGTATGAGACAAAGTAAACATTAGCTGCTGAACAAATGAATGTTCAGATGAGGAGAGTGATGCTTGCCCAGATGGATCCAAATGGTGAGTGATAAGACTCATGCTGGAGGAAATATCCTGCTTGCCCAGGCAGGTGCATCATCTGAACAATGATCAAGGTGGCAGGGATTCATATTTATGTATCTAGTAGGTATACAAGGTAGGTGGCCATTATGGCCATAATGTGTTACTCTGGCAACTGGCAGGATACCATAGGCAAAAGACAATATTGTCATTTACAAGTAAATGCTATTTTGTAAATCCAGATACAGGACCCCTCTCCAAGGATTTAGAGTACATTTAATGCATCCACAGAGGATGCAAAGAAAGACTCTTCCCTGTTTTGTTGTGAAGGATGGTTAGAAAAAAATAATCAAGGGGAGCCTGGGTGGCTCAGTCGGTTGGGTGGCCGACTTCGGCTCAGGTCATGATCTCGTGGTTTGTGGGTTTGAGCCCCGTGTTGGGCTCTGTGCTGACAGCTAGCTCAGAGCCTGGAGCCTGTTTCAGATTCTGTGTCTCCCTCCCTCTATGACCCTCCCCTGCTCATGTTGTCTCTCTTTCTCAGAAATAAATAAAACATTAAAAAAAAAATAAAAACCAGGTTTCAACTAGAAAAAATTAATAAATCCATGTGCCAATGCACACTAATGATATCCTTTTTGTAGATAACCAAAAATATTAAGCAAGAATAACAGTACAAGACTGACTATAATATATGGTTGTATAACTTTATAAGACACAGCTTTAACTCAATTCAGCTTTGGCTGCTGTGATCTTAGTCCATCTGTCTTCAAAGCCTGCTCCCACTTCAGACATTCTGCACAAGACTCTGCCTTAACTAACCATAAATCCAGCAGAATAAAGTTACTTATCACAAAATAGGACTTCACTTTTTTTCTTTCCCATAAGATTATCAGCTCATTGAAGGGAGGAACCTTGTCCCCAGCATTGAGCTTTGCACCTCTGTGCGGGATCTGTGTTTCCACACCGTCCATGTTGACTGGCTGGGGTCAAAAGAGAAAGGAACAGAAGTGTGAAGTTCAGACTTTTGTATACTGCCTGACACCATCAAGTCTGAATTATGTCCTTAACAGTGGATACTCTGGAATTCTGCATATAATTTCATGTTTTTAAATACCTTTTATACCCTTATACCCCTGTAGTAGCAGAAGCCATATAGCAGTCTACCTACATATTTATAAATATGTGCATGACAATTTTTTCAAAATACAAGTAACATTTTAATTCAGTGCTATAAAAATGGCAGAAAATCATCTGAAGACCACCCAACTAATCCAGTTTCAAGTTAATGTGTGCTTTATACATGTGTGTATATGTTCTAACATTTATTGAGGGTGTACCATGTGCCGGGCACTGTGCTAGGGGTTTTATTAAAGGAGATTACAAAAGTAGTAAAATTTATCAGATCATAAACCTGCTTTTGTTCCTCCTTAGCCTGCTACACTCTTATTCTGCAGGAAAATAAAGTCCAGACAAATCAATTTTTATGTGACAAAGGGAAAACCACTAGCACAACTATAATCAGACTTGTCAGGTGGAGAATTACAGCCGAAGTTAACAAATTTGGTTTTTGCATCTTCGACTTTCTAATGAAGCTTCATGGTACTTTTGTATTTAACCCAGCACTTTGGTTTTTCCTTTATTATCCTTTGCAAAGGGTACAAACCCCAGTGACCTGGAAGAGAGCAAGCTGAACCAGCACTCCAAAACAAGTGAAAGTGGCCTCCTTTTTTTATGGATAAATGGAGGAGGGCAGTGCAGGTGCAAGAAACAGCAAGAGTGCAAAGTCCCTGAGGCAGAAGTGCACTTAGCATAGATGAGGAATGGCAAGGAGGCCACTGAGAAGGGCACAGAGAGTGAATGGGAAACTGGCAGGTGACTGCTTGGGAAAAGGGTGCAGGAGGGAAATCAGATAGACCATGCAGGCTGCTATAGACTTTGAAGTAGGAAGCCACTGGAGAGTTCTAAACAGAAAGTTGACATGAGCTGACCTATATTTTAAAGTCACTCTGGCTACTGAGTGGAGGACAGACTAAAGGTGCAGGGGTGGAAGCAGGGACACCAGGTAGAAGGCTATGGCAAAGTTAAAACAAGGAAAGAAAAAAATGAGAGTAACAGCCAATTTATATAGAGGTTACAGTGTGTCAGGCACTATTCCAAGTGCTTTACATATGTAAATGTAGTTCTCATAATACCGTCATTTAAAGTCAGATAAGAAAACTTGGGCCAACGGAGATGTTAAATAACTTGCCCGGGTTCACACAACCCATCTGGGTTCAGGGTCCATGCTGTTCTCAACCTAGATGGTCTGCCCATCTGATAATGAGAGGCTGGCCAGCACAACGGAGGCAGAAGTGATGAGACTTGGTTGGTTCCAAGGTGTATTTCAACAGTACAGCAAATAGGATTCCTGGATATATATGTTATGTACATCATCTAATTTTTAACCTGATCCTCATGACACTGTAAGGCATGGAAGCAGGAAAGATACTGGTATCATCTGATGAATGAGAAAGCCAGCTTGAGTGACTAATCAAGGTCATCCTATCAGACAAGGCCAAGGTTCACTGGGCCACAAGGCTTGTGACCCCACATACTCTCCACCCCCCAGCTTCTTCCAAAACTATAGGTATTTTGATTCTCTGATAAAGAGTACTTCTGGTAGAGCTTCCTCATCTGTCTGTCTTCCCAGCTCTGCCTGGAGAAAACTTTCTCTCACTTAGCGGCACCCCCACTGACAGCCTGCACCATCAGCCCTTGGAGGACCCCACCTATCTGGAAAGGAGTTTTGTCTGTCGGTTCCGCTGCCTGCTGGACAACTCTTCCGGGTTTCTGGTAATCATACTATCCTTACAGGCTCAGGAACTTCCTACAACAGTGCATGGTTCTGCTCAGATGGAACACTGGCCAAGGGGTGAGCCAGGCTTCCTCACCATCCCAGGAAAGGCCACCTGGCCTTCAGTTCACTGACATTTCAGAATACCAGGTTGTCTTTTGAACCTTTTTCTGCCTGGTTAAGATATGGGAGATGTTTACTTGGTATTTAGTTATACCTGTTACCTATAGTACAGTCCTAAGTTGAAATCCCTGGTGAACTCAGGATGTTAATACACTCCTCTGTCACCACCCCCCAAATCAGCTAAAAGTGCCTATCAATTCCTGGAATTGTATACCCTCTAACAGCTCAATCAATTCTGTAGCTCTGTGAAAAAGGCTGTATGGGTCAAGGGCCTAAGGGAGGATGCACAAGCCATGAAAGATGATTGGGGCCAGATGGGCAGAGCAGAACAAGAAGGCTCCAAGCCTGCACAAACCTATACTGAGGAGTCCTACCTGTTCAACTACAAGGAGGAGACTGGACCCTGAGTGCCATAAAGGGAAAGTCATATCAACTGTTGTAGCTACTTAACATCTGCTTCTCTTTTCTCATTACATTTGGGGTCTGCTTTTTCTAGGAGTTGAACTTCCATGGCCGTCTTAAATTCCTCCCTGGGCAGAACAATAGGTCGGAAGATGGCAACGTCGTGTCTCCTCAACTCACCTTGTTTGCCATTGCAACACCTCGCCAGCCACTCACCATCCTGGAGCTCCAAAACAAAACATTTCTTTTCCAAACAAAACACAAACTGGATTTCACACCGATCGCCTGTGATTCCAGGTACATCCCTCTGACCAGAAATCATGACTCCTAGAGAACCAAGAGTGCTCCAAGACTAGTTATGGGCCAAATCCTGAGTCTAGAACCAAAGGCAAGCCAAGGACAAGCCAAGAATTGGCCAATCCTGTCCAAACAGGTTCTGTGATGTTAGTTAAAAAGATGCTGCTTATGGGGGCAATGTTTCAAACCTTCCGTGTAGGAATATGGGGCTTAGGTAACTGTGATGCAGATAGCAAATCCTTAGTGATACTTTTCTCCCTCTCAGAGACTTCTAGTAACTAATTATCGTGAACCCCCAAGAAGTCCATTATGAAAAATCTGATTTAGTTGGGTTTGACCCAACTTTTCCCAAATTTTGACCATTGAACCTTTCTTGGGGAAATCAATTAACATGCCCCTTAGAATACATTCTAGAAAGCACTGGTTTAGGGACAAGTGATTGAATGTATTGTTACTACTATAATATGCACATTTTATGTCTCACTCAAAGACTGGTCCTTGGCATGCTGGGGGGTCACAGAGCCCTTTGATGAAAGCTGTGGGACTTCTTAAAAGTTCACTAGTTGTCCCACATGCGTCATTTTAGGTACAGACCCCTGTTCCACAGCGCAGGCAAGCAAGCACAGGCTTAAACAGCATTCCGGACTACAAGTGTGCTAGAAGTGTCCGAGACAATCTTGTCAGCGAGGAGCCTCTTAAAGGTCCTGCTCCAGCCGTGTGGCAGAAGTGCCCCTGCCGGACCTGGGGTGTCCTGAGGAAGACTGCTCCTGGGCGCTTCGGTGGGTGGGCACAAAGCAAAAGGGCCTGCAAAGGAGAACTGTGAGGAGCTTGAGGGACGGGCAGCAAGGCTGTAACATAAGGGAGTGCGGTGTCTCCTCTGCACAGAGGCAAAGTGGTCCTGGGTTACACCGACAGCGAACTCTGCAGGAAAGGATCGGGCTACCAGTTCATCCACGCGGCAGACATGATGCACTGCGCCGAGAATCACGTGCGCAGTGAGTTCGGGAGGCGCCCTGGGGGCCCAACCCCGCCCCGCTGCCGCCGAGGGTTCCAAGGGCGGGCAGGTGACGCGAGCGCGGCTCTCTCCGCAGTGATGAGGACGGGCGAGAGCGGCCTCACGGTGTTCCGCCTGCTCACCAAGCAGGCCGGCTGGCTGTGGGTGCAGTCCAACGCGCGCCTGGTCTTCCGCGGCGGCCAGCCCCACTGCATCGTGGCCCGGCAGCGGGCCCTGACGTGAGTGCGGGCCGGGGCGGCGGGCGGGGGGGCCCTGACGTGAGTGCGGGCCCTGACGTGAGTGCGGGCCCTGACGTGAGTGCGGGCCGGGGCGGCGGGCGGGGGGGCTGACG
>NW_027528796.1:82683-82947 GCF_008692635.1 Crocuta crocuta
CCTACCGTAAATGACAGGCGCGTCGTCCACGGGGGCCAGCGGCAGTGCGAAACCCGACAGAAATGAAATTCTTGAGGTCCCCCTGTGAGGACCCTGTCGTAAAAGCAAGGTCCGACACACGTGCCATCGTGAAACAGGATGTCACTAAAGGCCCGTCCGGTACAACAGGACCCCGAGCTAAGTGAGGATGCACAGAAATGGAAACCGGAAGGGAGGGCCCCGCGCCAAGGCGGGCGGGAGGGGAGGGTCTGAAACCTTCCTTTG
>NW_027528796.1:83083-118933 GCF_008692635.1 Crocuta crocuta
TCCGTGGACTCAGTCGGCCTTGTCCCAGCGAGGCTGGCCGAGTCTGGGAGGCAGAGACTAGCACAAGTATCCATGTGTGGCTTTGTCTTTTGTAATGGACTCGCCTGCCTCTGCTGAGCAATCAATCCAAGCATGTACATGCGCACCTTTTCCCCCTGAAAGAACCACACACAGGCTTTATGTAGAATTCTCGTATTCGCTTGGTTCACCGATTCTGATACTCCTGTCTCCTCGGGCCTATGCCAAAATGGCTGCTCATATCGAGGCCCTGAAAACTGTATGCAGAGAATTCCCAGGCTCCCATTTACCCAGAATTCAAATTCTGAATAAAGAAGTCACTGCTACCCATTGCACTCTGCAGAAATGTGTCTCTCCTCAGAAATGCCATTCCTTTAGCCTGCCTTTCCCACTCCGCCACTTTTCTGCATTGGTAATGTGGTTTTTAGGGAGGAAGAGAATCAAAGCTATCACTCTGTAGGCTCTCCTCAGGTGGGTACACGTTCTGGGCAACAAATCTGCCACTTGCTTCCAGAAGACCCGGGTTACATGGCCACTTTCTCATCTATCAGCAACATGCTTTGTCAGCCGTAATGTGCATACAAGCAAGAGGAGTCTAATTGTTACCAGCATCGTGTTAAGACCACGAAGTGTTCTCTTTCAGCATGTGAACTTGCATGGCCAGACTCCATTTGGATCTATGGCATACATGTGTAACATAGATGGTCAGGATTGGAAATGTAGAGAATGATGAAAGAGCCTAGAAAAGTTATCTGGCCCAGGTCTAATTACTGTCATAATTTGAACAGTGACCAGAAAGCTGGTAATGCCAAAATATGCCACACATAACAAAACTTTCCTGCTTTCAGAGCCTGCAGCCTTCCTGAATAATGCTTAGATCACAGGAAATTATAGAACTTCATCAAATCACTTGGATTCTGAGCTTGATTTCACCCTGGCCTCAGATAAAGCACCTCATAAATGTGCCTCAGTTTGCTGCCTTGCAAAAATAAGAGAGCTTCAGTATGTGTTTTCTATGGCTCTTATCAGCTCTATTAGTCCTTGGATTCACTAAGCCAGATATTCAGAATCCAGTAGTTTTGTTGAGTAATGTTCATTTCATTGAGTATAAAAGTAATACATGCCTATTCTAGAAAATTTAGAAAATGGAAAACATTGCAAAGTGAAATGAGAATCAGCTGATATTCTATTACTCAGAGAAGTTGTTGTCAATATATTGATGTATTTCCTTCAGGTATGTTTTGGCTCATTTAAGTTTTATACTTGAAATTATATCCTATATGTAGTTTTATATTCTGGTTTTTCTACATAAGAATAAGTTGAAAGCAATTTCTCATTTCAAAAGTATCCATGAGTATCTTTATGGCAGTGTAGTATACTTCTGTTTGGATACATCATACCCTTTTATTAAATATTGGAGTAGGGAGGGTTTTTTCCCATTATTATGAAGGCGTTGTGATGAACACTTTTGTATATAAATCTCTGGCTGCTGCTCTGATTTCCTTAGGAGAATTCTCAGGAAAGGAATTTTTAGGTCAAAGGTTTAAAACATTTCAAAGGCCCTTGATACTATTACCAAATTGCTTTCCAGAAAGGCTATACCAAATTATTCTCTGGCCAGTCTTACTGCAACACTGACTTTAGCACAAATTGTCCTATCACCAGATAGAGCAATGAAGAAGTAAGGTTTAAAGAAACAAATCTACTTTGACATATGAAAAATTAATTGTTCAAATAAGTATTTCAAATCCACAGGACAGAACAAAGTAAGGGAGGTTGTGGCAACAGATTAACCATTTGGAGGATAGGGAAAGTTAAATCTTCATACCTTTTATGATAAACATTTATCCACATTTGATTCTCTTTTCGTGAAAATTTCCTGGAACAGTTCTGCTGCTGGTAATTTTTGCATCAGCCCTCCCATAAGTAACAGCTATGACAACAGCTATAACTAAAACTCTTGGACAAAATATTCTAAAACAACAACTAGCCAGTCACTGGAGAATCAACACTTGAAAAAAGGGAATGGCACTGGGTGAGTTTCCTGGCTTTTACTGCTTTTAGTCTGAAGGAAGACTGCCCTTGGTGCTGGGCAGATTGACACCCAAGTAGAACAATTATGGTTTCAGTGACCGCAGCAGCTGCAAAATGAAATAATAATTTCTAGATTTTAACTTCTCTCTTCTAGAGAGAGAACTGAAGAGAAAGAGCCCTCAAATTCTCTGAATGAACTTTGCCCAAATCTGCTGACCCCTGAATCGTGTATATGTGGAATGGATAGCCAATCTGAGGCCTAAAGAAACCAAACAAATTCCAGCTGTTGTCCATCACAAGGGAAACAGAATTTGCATTTGCAGTCAAGTTCAACAAAACAAGACCATCAATGATCTTTGGAGGAACATGATAGAATAAGAATCTACAGTGTATCATCACAAGGTTCAGGATTAAATCCAAAATTACTTGTTGTTTGGTCAAATATGCAACCCAAAATTATTAGATATATGAAGAAACAGGAAAGAAAGTTTCAAAACTAAAGGCAGTCAATGGAGACCAGCCATAAGAAGGCCCAGACACTAGACAAGAATTTTATAGCAACTATTATAATTATGCTTATGGACATGAAGGAAAATATGCCTATGATGACTGCTATGATGAAAACATGGCAGAAAAATAGAAACTATAAGAAACAAGAAATTTTTCATATCCAAATTTTTACTTAAATTCTCAGTTAACATATAGTGTAAGAACTAGAGGGTATCATGCTAAACAAAATTAGTCAGAGAAAGACAAATTTCATATGACTTCACTCATATGAGGACCTTAAGATACAAAACAGATTAACATAAGGGAAAGAAAGCAAAAATAATGTAAAAACAGGGAGGAGGACAAAAACGTAAGAGACTCTTAAATATGGAGAACAGAGGGTTGCTGGAGGGGTTGTGGGAGGGGGGATGGGCCAAATGGGTAAGGGGCATAAAGGAATCTACTCTTGAGATCATTGTTGCACTATATGCTAACTAACTTGGATATAAAAAAATTTAATAAAAAAAAGCGAACATATAGTGTAATATTGCTTTCAGGAGTAGAATTTAGTGATTCATCACTTACATGTAACACCCAGTGCTCATCACAGCAAGTGATGTCCATCATTAATTTAGCCCATCTCCCACCCACCTCCCTCCATCAACCCTCTTTTTTCTCTATTGTAAATAATCTCTTATGGTTTGTTTTCCTCTTCTTCTTTTTTCCCCTTTGCATATATGCATCTATTTTGTTTTCTAAATTACACATATGAATGAAATCATATGGTATTTGTCTTTCTCTGACTGACTTATTTTGCTTAGCATAATACATTCTATCTCCATCCACGTTGTTGCCAATGGCAAGATTTCATTCTTTTTGATGGCAGAGTAATATTCCATCACACGTGTGTGTGTGTGTGTGTGTGTGTGTGTGTGTGTGTGTGTGTGTGTGTGTATACATATACAGATATATTCTTCATTCATTTATTAGTTAATGCACGCTTGGGCTCTTTCCATAGTTTGGCTATTGTTGATAATGTTGCCATAAATATCAGGGTGCATGTGCCCCTTCAAATCAGTATTTTTGTGTCCTTTGGGTAAATATCCAGCAGTGTAATTGCTGGATCCTAGGGTAGTTCTATTTTTAACTTTCTGAGGAACCTCCATACTATTTTCCAGAGTGGCTGCACCAGTTCGCATTCCCACCAACAGTGTAAGAGAATTCCCATTTCTCCACATCCTCACCAACATTTGTTGTTTCCTGTGTTATTAATTTTAGCCATTTTGACAGGTGTGAGGTAGTATCTCATCATGGTTTTGATTTGTAGTTCCCTGACAAATGATGTAGAGCATCTTTTCATGTGTCTGTTAGCCATCTGGATGTCTTCTTTGGAAAAAAGTTTATTCATGTCTTCTGCCCATTTCTTCACTGGATTATTTGTTTTTTGGGTGTTGAGTTTGATAAGCTCTTTATAAATTTTGGATGCTAACCCTTTATCAGATATGTCATTTGCAAATATCTTCTCCCATTCTGTAGGCTGCTTTTTTGTTTTGTGGATTATTTCCTTTATGGTGCAGAAACTTGTTATCTTGATTAAGTCCCAGTTGTTCATTTTTGCTTTTGTTTCCCTTGCCTCAAGAACCATATCTAGTAAGAAGTTGCTCTGGCTGAGGTCAAAGGGGTTACTTCTTATGTTCTTCTCTAGGATTTTGATGGTATCCTAACATTTAGGTCTTTATCCATTTTGAATTTATTTTTGTGTATGGTATAAGACATTGGTCCAGTTTCATTCTTTTCCATGTTGGTGTCCAGGTTTCCCAACACCATTTGTTGAAGAGACTGTTTTTTCCATTGGATGTTCTTTCCTACTTTATCAAAGATTACTTGACCATATAGTTGTGGGTCCACTTCTGGGTTTTCTATTCTGTTCCATTGATCTACGTGTCTGTTTTTGTGCCAGTACCATACTGTCTTGATGGCTACGACTTTGTAATATAGCTTGTAGTCTGGGATTATGATACCTCCAGTTTTGTTTTTCTTTTCCAGGATTGCTTTGGCTATTCAGGGTCTTTTGTGGTTCAATACAAATTTTAGAACTGTCTGTTCTAGCTCTATGAAAAAATGCTGTTGGTATTTTATTTTATATTCTTTATGTTTATTTTTTGAGAGAGAGAGAGAGAGAGAGAGTGAGCAGGGGAGGGTGGAGACAGAGGAAGACAGAATCTGAAGCAGGCTTTAGGCTCCAAGCTGTCAGCACAAAACCCTACAAACTGTGAGATCATGGCTTGAGGCGAAGTCAGATGCTTAACTAACTGAGCCACCCAGGCTCCCCAGTTAGTATTTTAATAGGGATTGCATTAAATATGTACATTGCTTTTAGACATTTTAACAATGTTTGTTCTTCCAATACATGAGAATGGAATGTTTTCCTATTTGTGTCCTCTTCAATGCTTTTCATAAGTGTTCTATAGTTTTTAGAATACAGATCTTTTACTTCTTTTGTTAGTTTTATTCCTAGGTATCTTATTGGTCGTGGTGCAGTCATAAGTAGGATCAATTCCTTGATTTCTTTTTCTGACACTTCATTCTTTGTATATAGAAATGCAACAGTTTTCTGTACATTGATTTTATATCCTGTGACTTCGCTGAATGCATGTTTCAGTTCTAGGAATTTTTTATGGAGTCTTTGGGGGTTTTCTACATAGAGTATCATGTGATCGAAAATAGTGAAAGTCTGACTTCTGCCTTGATGATTTGGGTGCCTTTCACTTATTTTTGTTGTCTGGTCACTGAGGCTAAGGCTGTCAGTACTATATGTTAAATATTAATGGTGAGAGTAGACATCGCTGTCCTATTCCTGAAGAAAAAAAAAACTGTTCATTTTTCCATGAGGAAAAGCTCTCATTTTTCCCCCACTGAGAATTATATTAGCTGGGTATCTTTCATATATGGCTTTGTGGTGTTGCCGTATGTTCCATCAATACCTACTTTGTTGAGAGTTATTATCAAAAAGACATTTTTGTCAAATGCTTTTTCTGCATCTATTGAGAGGATCACATGGTTCTAATCTTTTCTTTTATTAATGTGGTATGTCACATTGAAGATTTGCAAATATTGAACCACACTCCAGCCCAGGAATAAATCTCGCTTGATCATGGTGAATAATTATTTTAATGTACTGTTGCATTCAGTTTGCTAGTATCTTGTTGAGAATTTTGGCATCCATGTCCATCAGGAATATTGGCCTGTAATTCTCTTTTTTAGTGGAGTCTTTGTCTGGTTTTGGAATCACGGTAATGCTGGCCTTGTAGAATGAGTTTGGAAGTTTTCCTTCCACTTCTATTTTTTTAACAGTTTTTTTTTTTAATAGTTCATTGTCAAGTTGGTTTCCATATAACACCCAGAACTCATCCCCACAAGTGACTTCCTCCAAGCCCATCACCCCCCTGCCCTCGGTTTGTTCTTGGCATTCAAGAGTCTCTTATGGTTTGCCTCCCTTCCTCTCCCCCACTATNAAAGTTTGCGGTGGAGGTCAAGGAGGTTGTTTCCTGCTTTCTCCTCTAGGGTTTTGATGGTTTCCTGTCTCACATTCAGGTCCTTTATCCATTTTGAGTTTATTTTTGTGTATGGTGTGAGAAAATGATCTAGTTTCATTCTTCTGCATGTTGCTGTCCAGTTCTCCCAGCATCACTGTTAAAGAGGCTGTCTTTTTTCCATTGGATACTCTTTCCTGCTTTGTCAAAGATTAGTTGGCTGTACACTTTTTTAACAATTTGAGAAGAATAGGTATTAACTCTTCTTTAAATGTTTGGTAGAATTCCCCTCTGAAACCATCTGATTCTGGACTTTTGTTGGGAGATTTTTTGATTACTGATTCAATTTCTTAGCTGGTTATTAGTCTGTTCAAGTTTTCTGTTTCTTCTGATTTTGGTTTTGGTAGTTTAACTGTTTCTATAAATTTATCCATTTCTTCCAGATTGCCCAGTTTGTTGGCATATAATTTTTCATAATATTCACTTTTTAAAAAAATTTTGAGAGAGAGAACAAGCGGGATAGGTGCAGAGAGAGAGAGAGACAGAGGCTCCCAAGCATTGTCCATGCTGTCAGCACAAAGCCCAGTGCAGGGCTGGAACCCACAAACAATGAGATCATGACCTGAGCTGAAATCGAGTCAGATGCTTAACTGACTGAGCCACCCAGATGCCCCCATAATATTCTCTTATAGTTGTATTTCTTGGTGTTCCTTGTGATTTCTCCTCCTCACTTGTGATTTTATTTGAGCCCTTTCTCTTTTCTTTTTGATAAGTCTGGCTAGGGGTTTATCACTTTTATTAATTCTTTAAAAAATCCAGCTCTTAGTTTCATTCATCTTTTCTACTACTTGTTATTGTTTCTATATTATTTATTTCTGCTTGGATCTTTATTATTTTCCTTCTTCTGCCGACTTTAGGCTTTATTTGCTGTTCCTTTGCTATCTCCTTAAGGTGTAAGGTTAGGTTGTGTATTTGAGACTTTCCTTGCATCTTGAGGTAGACCTGTATAGCAGTATACTTCCCTCTTAGGGCTGCCTTTGCTGTGTCCCAAAGGTTCTCGACTGTTGTGTTCTCATTTTCTTTGGGGCTTCCGTGTATTTTTTATAAGAAACATAAAATTTGAGAATAGTATCTAAAATAGCAAGCTCACTGGGTGGATTTAACAACAGATTGGAGAGGACAGGAGAGTTTATGACCTGAAGCTAGATCAGTAGAACAAAGTGGGGGAAAAAAGATTGAAAAAAGAAATAAACAGCCTCAAGGATCTGTTGAATAATATTAAAAGGCCTAACATGTAGGAACAGAGAGAGTGGGCAATATACCTATATGTGTCATCTATCTATCCATCCATCCATCCATCCATCCATCCGTTCATCCGTGTGTGTGTGTGTGTGTGTGTGTGTGTGTGTGTGTGTTTGGGTGGGCATGTTTGAAGAAATAATGTCCAAAAACTTTCCCAATTCGGCGAAAAATATAATTGCAGACTCAAGAACCTCAGTGAATTCCAAGCAGAATAATTACAAAGAAAACCACTCCAAGGCATAGTCTTGTCAGATGTTGAACACCAAAGATAAAAACAAAACTTTAAAAGCAATTTAAGATAAAAAGCACATTACATATAAGAAACAGTGATTCAAATTATTGTGGAGGACCTGAATGTGAGACAGGAAACCATCAAAACAGAGGAGAAAGCAGGAAACAACCTCCTTGACCTCAACCACAGCAATTTCTTACTTGACACATCCCCAAAGGCAAGGGAATCAAGAGCAAAAATAAACTATTGGGACCTCATCAAGATNAAAAAAAGTCAGGCAGAGAAAGACAGATACACTATATGTTTTCGCTTATAAGTGGATCAGGAGAAACTTAACAGAGGACCATGGGGGAGGAGAAGGGGAAAAAATAGTTGGGAAGAGAGAGGGAGGCAAACCATGAGAGACTCTTGAATACTGAGAACAAACTGAGGGCTGATGGTGGTGGGGGGAGAGGGGAAGGGGAGTGATGGGCATGGAGGAGGACATTTATTGGGATGAGCACTGGGTGTTATATGGAAACCAACTTGACAATAAACTATGAAAGAAAAAAAACAAAAATTTTTTAAAATAAAACAAACTGATGATTTCAGAAAAAAACATAGATTATCAAAATGGATTTAAAAAGCACACTCAACTATATGCCTTCTAGAGGAGATATGTGTTTAGTTTTTAATTTATTATTTTTTTTAGTGTTTATTTACTTTTGAGAGAGACAGAGTGCAAGTGGGGGAGAGGAAGAGAGAGAAGGAAATGCAGAATCTGAAGCAGGCTCCAAGCTCCAGGCTCTGAGCTGTCAGCACGAGCCCAACGCAGGGCTCATACCCACAGACTACAAGATCATGAACTTAGCCAAAGTTGGACACTTAACTGACTGAGCCACCTAGGTGCCCTGAGATATGTTTTTAAATAGTGTCACAAATAAGTTGGAAGGAATCAGATGTAAAATAAAATATATGTAATGTAAACAGCACAAGAATGCCAGAGTAGCTTATTCATAAAGTAGACGACTTAAAGACAAAGGCTATGACCAGAGATCTTCAGGTGAGACACCAGCTTCTCTAAAGGTCCCACCAGTGATGGAGTTTCCTGCGCCCATAGCATCCTAGTCAGCTTCTCCAAAGACACTCCTTGTAGGTCAGTTTTTCTTTGTGGAGCTACAAACTACATGTGGGATTCCAAGTGGAGTCAGGCTAGCTGAAGGTTTTTCACTTTACTGAGCATGATGTTACATGACTGTTGGGGCGGCCCTATAGCAGCCATATCCAATGTGTCTTTTGGAAGGCAGGAAGGGAGAGAAGGAAGGGAAATTTTTCCCAATGAAAAGCAGTTGCACATGTCATATTTGCATAATGACTTATTCTTTTCAAAGTAAACTTAAAGTTTAGGGAATTCCTACATGGATTTTTGGTTTATTTCCACAAATAAGCAGTTTCCTCAGACTACTTCAGAATCCAAGACAGGAAGGACTTACCAAGATACTGTACTCCAAAGAATGTAAGAGAAGAGCAAGTTTGATATTATGGCTTCTCCCTTGTATGGAAAAACCAGAATAGATGATGTCCTGCCCCTTTCTCACCTGTTCAGTTACTTGGCCACTACTGCCCCCTGACCAGGAGACACCCTTTCTCATTCTTATGCCAATTTTCAGATGTGGTCTTTTGTTTCCTTAACCATAGGAATGCAGAGGGGGAAGAGCACCTGCATAAGAGGGCCCTGCAACTGCCGTTCACCTTCACCACAGGGGAAGCCATCCTGTATGATAGCAGCCCGCTGAGCCCTCTGACTGCCCTCCCAGCCAGGAAGAGGATCAGGGCAGGGAAGGGCACCCCCACTGGTCAGGGCCCTGTGCACCCAGGCTCTCTTCTGGGAGCCGTGATGCGGCAGGATGAATCCATGTACTTGTCCTGCATTGCCCCAACCACCCAAGGCTCACCCTTGGAGAGGAGGGCATCCACTGACAGACATGAAGACAAGGAAGAGGAAGAGGAGAAGGAAGCCCCCTCTCTCCTGGCCTTCATTGACACCCTGCTAGAGAAGGACACAGAAGAACAGCCTGATCTCTGCTCCACTCTGCAGCACCTGGGGGTCACTGACCTCAACCAGTGTTTGTGGGACGAGAGCCTTCTCAGGGCTGACTCAGGCCCTGCAGGGTCTCAGAACTTCCACCTACTGCCCTCCAGCCAGGGAGGGGGCTCCCACAGGGAAAAGGAAGTACTTTTTCATGACAGTGGAAATGTGGCATTGCCCCCACCAGCCAGCACAACGCTTCCACAAACCCTAAAGCCACAGCCTTCTCTAGACTCGGGCCAGCTAACCGTGGAAATAACTCCACCTCAGAACATGGGCACAGCACCCAGCTGCCTTCACACAAACACACAGAATTTTTTCACCGCTGGCCCTACATTCCAGAGCCCTCCAAAGTGGCAGCCTCAGCACACCCAGGCAGCACCTTTGAATTTTGGGGTATGCCAGAAACCGACAGTATTTGAGTTCAGGCCCCTCTCTGAGTCCTCCAGCCCCAACCAGCCTGCTCAGCTGTTTCAGCCAAGCCACACATCTTCACTCTCCTTAGGAGAAAATGTTGTCCCTGGACACCTAGATCAGCCAGGCCCTGGTGTTCTGGATTTTTGCAAAGAACCTATGCTCTGGACAGCCTCACTCAGTGATCAGTGTCAAGGGCCCTTGATCTCCTCAGACCCCACCTCCTGTGGCACCCACCCCTTGGAGAGCATTTGGGAATCCCCCCTTCAGGAACAAACAGTAATGGTCCCTGTGGAAGTGGAGGTAGGACAGGTAGCAAGCCAGGCCCCACCTTACCCCTTCCACCAGCTGTGGTCAACCATGGCCAACCCATGCCCTCCGTGGGCAGGGCCCACCAGTGACATTCCTCCTAAATTGTGCTATAGTTTGCCCCCATCTGTCCAGGGAGCACCAAGTACTCCAAAGGACACACTTGGGAGTCAAGAGCATCCACCCCACTCCCTGGTGGTGAGCCAGCTCTCAGGGAGCCCTGCCTGTCCTTCCCAGGAGCTCCTGCACAGACCTTTGGCTGTGCAGGACTCTTGCAGCATCAACCCCCCCTGGCCAGCTGCCAAGCAGCAGCAGTGGCTCTGCAGGCCAGTAAGAGGACTGCCAAGTGTCCAGCACCCGGGTGGCTGCCCAAGAGACGCTGTTTCCCAGACCCTGCAGCCGAGCCCCTTCCTGTCCTCCAAAAGCAGCTCCCCAGGCATAGACAGCAGCCAATGCAAGAGCCCAGCTGAACCCACAAGGCAGAGCAAGGACAGACTGGTCATCCCAGCCCCAAGTGCTGGGGGGAAATCCTAGTTGCAGTCAAGCCCAGGTCTGCCTCCCTGCCCTCCTGACCCTGCCTGCCCACCTGCATCTATTCAGGGCAGTCATGACCTCCAGCTCCAGGTAGGTGTTGGCAAGCAGGACCATGGGGATTTGGGGGTAGCAAGGAGGGGTGCTCCACCTCACTGGTCAAGTGCAGAGCTTCGGGAAAATCTGAATATGAGGAGGCATCAGCCCAGCAGGCCAGTGTAGGAGGAAGATCCCACCACCCTGCTGGGCCTAGGCACAGTGTTGCTGTGAGGCTGTGGGACAGGGACACGGGGAGGGATTCTGCAAACACAGCAGGTCACTGTCAGTGTTGATCAACTGAGGCCAGTGATGGTGACAGGAACAGCTTTAGCCCTGGGAGTAGCCTGGTTATGACCTGGTAGGCCCTCCAGCTGCAGTCTGCTCCCATCTGGTGTCTCCTGGGCCATCACTGAGCCACCTGGACACCTGCATGTAATTTAGCCCAGCTTTGGACACCCAGAGTTGGGTTGGTTGTAAGAATTTTTAATTTGATGCCCCTTTCTGCTGTGCTCCCCTTCTGGCACCATTTCTGATACCCACAAGCAGGTTACCACATGAGTGCTGTGCATTGTCTGGTGCTGCCAGGGCAGGCGGACTTCCACACACAGATTCCTCAGGTAACTAGCACACACCAAATGCAGCTTTGGATGGAAGTCACACCAGCAGTGTTGTGGCCCCTCCGCCTCACACACAGATGTGCCTTTCTGGTGACACAGGGATGCCCTCAGGGCCAAGCAGGAACGTGGTGTCCCTGAACCCCGGGTGGCCCCGTATGGCTTCAGTGGGAGCTCCCCTCCCTTCTCTGAATGTTCTGCCTGGTCCCGTGTCACTCTGCCACCTCATTTCTGGGCTCCTTGGGCTCCTTCAGCTCACACCACTTTTCAAGTTTTTACTTTCCATCTGCCGTAAGTTAGAAAATCAGAAGGCCAAATTTGTTAGACTTATATCTGAAACCAAAATAATTCCTAATTAAAGCTTCAAATTTACATCTTTTGTAATCAAGTATGGGTTTGAGAGTCCTTGGATTAACCCTCGTCTTCTGTAATTTTGTTCTGACTGTTCTGTTTCCCATTTTCCCATTAGCAGTGTTATCAAAACAAAGTGCAGAGCACCACAGCACTTGAGATTGCAGGCCCCCAAAGGAAGCACATTTTCCTCCAAATTCTGACTTAGAAAGACTGTATCGTGATTTTCATCTCATCTGTGAACATGATTTGGAGTCTTAACTACTGACATTTTCCCTGGAATTGAAGTATCTTAAACTTTCATATTGCTGGGTCAATATGTAACTTTTTTCTATGTGTAAATGCACATATCTAACAGCTTATTCTCTGGATCCCAAAGATATGTGTTGGGTTTGTTTTTGTTTTTTACCTCATTTTATTCCGTGAACTTTATACTCAAGACACACACACAGAATTCTCATCTTTGTTTAAAAAGTAACTTTTGACCCACAAAAATGTTCATAAGAAAGAGACCTAATGGGCATACAACCCCCTAGACACATTCCAACATTTGCCTTCACAATGACATTTCCAAACTCAGAGCTGAGGCTCAGCATCAGACAATCTGTTTGCAATCAGGGCCACCCAGACACATGGTTCTTAAAGCACAGTGACATGCTGACAGCCACGCGTGAAGGGATGTGCACCCTTTGGCCTCGACCCCTGAAAAGGGCTTGGCCTTCACGCAATATCTTGGACATGGGAGAAAAGGGTCCTCTGTGGAGCCCGTGTGCAGAAAGAATGGTGTCCTGCCTGAGAGGAAGGCATGGAGATGCTGTAGATGGAAGATCCAGACAGCAGTGCACTCTTGAGGCACAGAGTGCATGGACCTCAGTTTCCCAGCAGAGCGAACAGAGAAAGATTGCCGGCCACTACTTCTGCCATAAAGGACTCAGAATGGTCAAGCCTTACGGTAGCATTTCCACTGATTTCTGAGGCTACAACCACAGAATTCATTGTTCAGGAGCTGAATGGATTAAACGTCATCAAGTACAACCACCATTGGACCTTTTCACCACTGTCACCCAGAACCAAGCACACAGTAGGTGCTTAATGAATGTTGTATGTGTGCATGAATGAAAGCATGGGAACACAGAGGCTAGGGGACCAGCCCAGTCAGAACCTGGTGGAAGGACTCTTCTGGCAGCGCCAGGTCCACTACCAGTTACCAAAAACCATGTGACCTATGCAGGACAGGGGGCAAGAGGAAAGCCATCCACACTCATTTTCCACGGCATCAGATCTGTTGCTTGTTGATGCTGTTTTGTGTATGGGACGTCTGCCATATAGACCCTTGGACCCAACACACTGAAACACCAATAAGACCCTGCAGCCTGACAAATGGGAGCAAACACACACAGAAGTGTTCACTAATACTCGATAAATGCTTTAACCCACTCTCTCAAACCAAAAAGTACAGCCTCTCATCATGGGCCAAGGTGAAATTCTCTAATCTCATTTAGAATCTGTACAAGGGCAGCATTGTGTCCTAACAAACAGTGGTCTATTTGGAGTACTTTTTATGTTTTTCTGTTCAAAGAAAACAGTTTAATCACAAAACTGTGCATGTTCTTGGACACTCTTAGGCCTGCCTTGATGTGAAGAGCTGTCCTTCCATGATATTTTCAACTGGGTCACAAGCTTTTTAAAACTACTTAAAAATTCCCATGTGAAGTGCAGACTCATTATGTGTGTGTAACCATGTGCACATTCTAATTCTCCGTGCTGTTTACTACTATGGACCGTAATGAAGCACTGACACACAGCTCACAAGAACATACCTGGCGTTTCGCTCACATTGCTGAATAGTAAATCATTCCAAAACATAGAATATTAAAACGACAATCGTCTCTTTGCTCATTATTCTGGAATATGGTGTGCTCAACTCAATGGTTCTTCTGTGGGGCTCACCTGCACCATTCATGTGGCTGTGGTCATCTGGTAGCTCAGCTGGGGCTCCCTTACATGTCTGGCAGTTTTATGGGTGTCAGCCAGGCTCCTCAGTTCCCTCTCTCATGGCCTTTCCAGTAAAAACCAGGATTTCTTGGCTGCAGTGTGCTCTGTGAAGTCAAGCCCAGTGTGCAGGTGTTTACCAAGCCTCTGCTAGGGGTAAGCAGTAAAGCCAAGTCATATGGCCAAGCCTAGAATCAAAGTGGCATGCCCAGGGAGGTTAAACTGACACCAACTAATAGCCATCCCCCCACAACACTACTGGGAGCAGTAATCTCCAGGTAACAGGTGAGGGGTAACCACCACATCCATTTGAGCCAGAAAATCTCCTACAGGACCAGCGCACGAAAGTCTGTTTAACACGTGATGAAGCTGGGCTGGTCCTTGAGGACGGGACTAATGGAGTGGGGAGGAAAAGAGGTTCTTCTCTCCAGGCACAGGGCGATATTCAGGAGTAACTTCAGTTGGTCTATGCTTGGGCATGGGGACTTCCCTACCCACTCCCTGTCACCTCTCCCCCTTCCCTTCTCTGGAGCCTAGGATCCCTCCTGCTGCCCCCCAAAACCACCACACCCACCACTCACTCCCCCACATCTGGGTGAGAAGTCAGGAGCAAGGAAGTCACTGGGAGAGCACCTTTGCGCAGTCCACAAAGATAAGAAAGGCTGGTGGGCCCTCAGGCTTCCCTGGGCACTTACATTTTTAGGAAAGTATTGACACACTGACACCCGTTGGGGCACTTTCCAAAATATAACAGTCATGTGGGCCAGAAGACACTGACCCTAACCCAGCTTCTCTAAGCTGCTCTGCCATTCCCAGAGACTCTCAAAGCATCTGATTTTCTGCTTGTGCTCAGCAGCAGTAAGGAGGAGGAGAAGACAGATGCATGTCTGCATATCAGCCACTTGGAGGCCAGCAAGCTAGGCTCTTTGGGCAGCCAGCCTTCCAGGGTCCTGGAGGGCAGGAGAGCTGGGAATGCAGAGGAGCCAGGCCACAGCCCAGTTAGGAATCCAGGCTCAGGATGCCTCGGTGCACCAACCATACCAGGCCCAGGTCTGTACCCAAACAAGTCAAAATAACCACAAACATGTAACTTACTTTAAAAGCATGCAACCCCAAGTTCTTTTCATGAAGAAGCCTTGTTAGCTAATATTGCCAGCCAGCTAACTGACCGCCCAAGGTGATGTCCAAATTGTGTATTTGTCCTTTGCCTCCACAAAATGTGCTCATGTTGCCCAAAAACCTTCAATTTCTTGTAAATTTTACTCTTGTCCCAGAAGTTACTGGATTCCTATTAGGTGAAGCACAAACCCCTTATCAGTACTCTTGATGCAGTCAAATTGTCCCAGAATCATAGATCATTCAAAGGAACAAAACCAGTCTTCCTAATAATTTGAGTGTAGAGTATAATAAAGACTATATTTGACTTAATTAACATCTTGGAAATAATATCTTTTAACCAAATATAACCCATACCTTCAGCAAAATATTAATTTATTCAAAAAGAGAAGGTATGTGTTACATGGCCAGTAATACCATAACCTCTTACTAATGTAATTATTATTCAACAATTTCAAGCAGACAGTAGATGAGTGCACATGCATGTGTGTGTTTAGTTACTGACTCTTCTCTGGTGAGTACAGGCTTTCTGATTCTCTTATATTTGTGGCCTAAGCCAAGCAGGAGGCATTGAAGCAAATGTGTGTGTGGAAATGAGCCTGACTTGTGAGCTCAGACGATTATACTGTATTCTTCCTTTCTACTGAGTATGACTTGAAAATAACTTGATGACTGTCTTTTTAAGTTGGCACACATGCTTCAGGACACTGTAGACAGTCCCTGAAACATTCTTTTATAACTACCATGATTCAGATTGTGCCCATTCTGTGAGCACTGCTGTTACTGACTCAGGGGTCTGCTTCCTGAAATGAGGGCAAATGGAGGGGAGGCCAAGTGCTTGACTGTCCAGGGCTGGGACTGGCCAGGAAGAGACCAAATGGGAAGACTGGAGTAAAAAGGAGAAGAGAGTGGGTGGGCTTTTGATAAGCAGTCAGGGGTGGCCAGGGGGACTGGCTGTACTCTTTCACTCGTCTGTGGGGTGTGGCACACACCACACTCTGAGGTGCAGGGCTCCAACCAGCTTGAGGAACCACGGGAACTTCTTCCATTACAACCCAAGGGAAGGCCCAGAAACTCTGGCCTCCACTACTGCAGCGTTTGTAAGTGTCAACCAGGGAGGGGCTGTGCTAGGCTTCCGTCCAGGACCTTCACAGATTGGAAATACGCCCCTCTATTAGACGAGGTCATGGACACCACTCTTGAAGCTGGGGGAGGGGTCCCACCAAACACATGGGCTGAGAGTAGGGTAGGGAGTTTCTTAGAGGGAATTTGGAACTCTCTTTAGGGATTATCAGAAAAGATATATTGAAGGCATAAATGGAAAACTCAGTCCTGTCTGATTTAAACAGCTAGACTAGAGGCTGCTCCCCAGCTAGAAGCCCAGTGTGGAAGGGAGTCTTTGGGATAATGCAGTGTTGCTGATGTTTCTCTCTGGTTCTTGGGGCTGCCCTGTGCAGTGTGTTTGCTTCACTCTGGACACGTGGCAGTTCCAGACCCCAAAACACAGCCACAATGTGCCACACAGGAGTCTGTCCTTCCTCCTGTCCCTCTCTTTCAAGAGCAGGTAAAATTTCCCCAGGAATTACCAGCAGTAACTTTCCACTAACCTAAGATGAGTCATGTGCCTGTGCCTGAACTAATCATGGGAGAAGAACACAGGGAGGATGGGGTTGCTGGGATTTCCCAGGTAGATTTGGGAGGCCCAGAGCACAGCACTGGACCTGAATTCATCTCTCATTTCCGAATTGCTACTCAATAGAGGAGGGGTGACTATACCATGGGTGGAGAGCCCTTGGGGACATAGGCATTCATGAATGTTCTGAAGGCTTGGTGGGCTCTCTGTCTTTCCCATCTAATGATCTCTGATTCCTGCAACTGAGCTAGGCCCACACATGGCCAGAGGAAACACAGTAACATAGGGGCTGGAGTCGAGGCAGATCCAACTCTAAGCATGAAGGTCTATGAAAGTCCAGGGCAGTTCTGACTGGCAAACCCAATATCATAAATATCAGTATTTCTAACTGACCTAAGAATTCAGTGAAATTCCAGTCAAACTTGCCGGGTTTCTCATAAAACTTGAAAAGTTGATTCAAAAATGTATAAGGCAGGGGCACCTGGGTGGCTCAGCTGGTTAAGCGTCTGACTCCTGACTTCGGTCCACATCATGATTTCATGGTCTGTGACTCTAGCTCCACGTTGGGCTCTGCGTTGAGAGTGCAGAGCCTGCTTGGGATTCTCTCTCTCTCTCTCTGCATCTCTCCTGCTTGCTCTCTCAAAATAAATAGAAATAAACTTTAAAAATCTTTAAAATGTATAAAGCAGATGAAGGACCAAGATTAATCAAGACATCTAGTCATAAAGAAGAACAAAGGGCTATACTTGCCATATTGTCCATCAAGGCTTTCATAAAGCACAACAATGAAGAGACCGTGGTGTTGGTGCCCAGTTACACAGAGCAAAGGAATAGAATAGGAGCCCAGAAACAGACCATACATCTCTAAGAACTCGATATCAGAACCATAGTTCTGATCATTTCTTCTGCCCATTTCTTCACTGGATTGTTTGTTTTTTGGGTGTGGAGTTTGGTGAGTTATAGATTTTGGATACTAGCCCTTTATCTGATATGTCATTTGCAACTATCATCTTTTCCCATTCCATCAGTTGCCTATTAGTTTTATGGAATGTGTCCTTTGCCATGCAGAAGCTTTTTATCTTGATGAGATCCCAATAGTTCATTTTTGCTCTTGATTCCCATGCCTTTGGGAATGTGTCGAGTAAGATATTGCTGCAGTTGAGGTCAAGGAGGTTGTTTCCTGCTTTCTCCTCTTGGATNGAGTGTCCATCAACTGATGAATGGAACATGAAGATGTGGCTTATCTATACCATGGAATACTACATGGCAACGAGAAAGAATGAAATCTGGCCATGTGTAGCAATGTGGATAGAACTTGAGGGTGTTATGCTGAGCGAAATAAGTCACACAGAGAAGGACAGATACCATATGTTTGCACGTATAGGAGGATTAGGAGGAACTTAACGGAGGGCCGTGGGGGAGAAGAAGGGGAAAAATAGTGGGGGAGAGGAAGGGAGGCAAACCATGAGAGACTCTTGAATACTGAGAACAAACTGAGGGCAGATGGGGTGGGGGGAGAGGGAAGGGGTGATGGCCATGGAGGAGGGTACTTGTGGGGATGAGCACTGGGTGTTATATGGAAACCAACTTGACAATAAACTATTAAAAAAAAAAAAAGAACTATGGTTCTGAATAGAACTGGTTTATTCCAGTGCATCTGGAGGTCTCACTGATCTGTCTCCTGCTTCAACAGTATTTGGATGGAGCAGTCCCAGGAACTCCCCTTCTACCAGTCCCACTCACCCTCCAAACTTCTTTCCAGTGGCAACCTTAAAGAGCCATCTTCTCAGCACCCTCTAACTCCAGGACCAGCCAGCACCCTATTTTGAGCTAGCTCTTTATTACCAATCAACCATGAGCTCCTAGATTTGTCAGAATTATTCCCCCATAGTGGAAGCCACTATCAACCACCTCACCAACATGCATCTGTAGGTCTCCAGCACCTACCTCTCTCTGGGCTTCTATTTCCACTATGAAGACATGACTCTGGAGGGCATGGGCCACTTCTGCAAGTTGGCTGAGGAGAAGCACTGGGACACTGAGCATCTCTGAAAGATTCAAAACCAGCACAGCAGTCACCCTTCTTCTAGGACATGCATGAGCTGTCCCAAGGTGAGTGGAGTAAAACCGTGCATGCCATGGAAGTCGCCCTGGCTTGGAGAAGAACCTGAAACCAGGCCCTTTTGGGTCTGCATCCCCTGGATTCTGCCCATGCAGACCCGTCTCTGTGACTTCCTGGAAAGCCACTTCCTGAATGAGGAGGTGAAACTTATCCAGAAGATGGAGACCACCTGACTCACTTCTAGCCAGCTGGCTGGCCCCCAGGCTGGGCTAGGCAAGGATCTCTTCAAAAGGCTCACCATCAAGCACAACTAGCAGCGTCTAGAGCCCGGCAGCCTTGGAAGGGCCCCTCTGGTACCCTTCTGGTGCCAGGGCTTCTGCTTGAGCCTCTTTCTGCAACTACTAGTCAATTTTTTAACCACCCTGGAGCCCTCTCCCAAGCCACAGACGAAATGGAAACAATAAAACAATAAAGCTTTTTACAGGGGAAAAAAAAAGCTGTAGGGGAAACATAGGTCATTCAACAGTGGAGCTGAAATGATTGGTTATCCATATGGAAGATAATAAAATTGGGTCTCAGTCTTATCCTACACTAAAACAAAGTCTAAATGGAGTAGATAATTAGGAAAAGCAAAAGTTTCAGCATTTTAGAAGAAACTATAAGAGAATATCTTTATGACCTCAGAATAGGGAAGAATTTCTTAAACAAGACATAAAGAGCAAAAGCATTAAAAAAAAAGAATTGGTAAATCCTTAAAAAAATTTTTTTAATGTTTATTTATTTTTGAGACAGAGACAGCATGAGCAGGGGAGGGACAGAGAGAAGGGAGGGAGACACAGAATCCAAAGCAGCTCCTGGCTCCGAGCTCTCAGCATAGAGCCTGACACGAGGCTTGAACTCACAAACCACAAGATCATGACCTGAGCTTAAGTCAGATGCTTAACAGACTGAGCCACCCAGGCGCCCCCCCACAAGAAGATAACTGATTGCAAAGGTATATCATGAGGTATGTACAGATATTGTGGTGGTTGCAAAAGCCTTGAGACACCAACAAAGCAAGTAAATTCTGTAATAGCCATATAATGGGATACTGCATTCATCAATGGAAATTAGTGCATGCATTCACATGGGTGAACCTCAGAAACATAATGTCGGATAAAACATGAAAATTGCAGAAAAATACACATAGTATATACCATTTATACAGTTTAAAATAACTAAAATGAAAAAATATTAAGAATACACGCACATGTATTAAAGAATGCTAAAGCTTAAATATCAAAATTGTGGGGGCAGGGGGTGGAAAAAAAAAAAGCAAAAAATAAGATGTGATTGGGAGGGGCGAGCAGGGTGTTCCCAATATTGGTAATGTTCTGTTTCTCTCACCAGTGGTGGGCCCATGGGTGTCCTTTTATTATTCATGGGTACGTATGATGTTCCATAATGCTAAAGATATTTTTAAAAACTGGCTCTCTGATTCTAATGTGAAAGGGACCAATGACATAAACTGGCACTTCCCACAATGTGGGAAAGGGGGTCTTGTTAATATCAAGGATAATCTCCTAGTGTGGTTCTGTGAAGTCTGTAACCATAAGCATCTATTCTCTTAAGCAGAAAGCAGGGCTCAGCTGGGTACTTTCCCAGTCAAAGCACCTTGATGGAACAGCACTGTTTCATTTTGACATTATTTGTGGGATTTTGCTTATCTATTCATGGCAAGGTATATTGTTTTTCCATTTTAAAAAAAGAATACTTGGAGGAGGCAAGATGGTGGAGAAGTAGGGAGCTCCGTACATTTCACTCGCCCCCGTCTCTCAAATGGAGAAGTCCTGAAGCCATAGGAACCCTTACAGAATCCAGGAGTTTGGGAGGAAAAGGAGGCAGAGTCTGCTGAGAAAACCTTAAAGTGGCTACCTCCAGAAACAAGCCAAAGTACACATGGTGGAGAGTCCCAAATACCACTATGAGTAGCGAAATAAAATAACCAAAGTCTCAACAAGAGAGACCAAAAGACACCATTCAAAGCACACTTCCTGAACAGACAGGCCCTGGACAGTCAAAGAACCTTCTGTGGTACAGCAGCACTCGCAGGTGCAGAGTGCATAACAAGCTTTTAAAACTAACAAGAGACAGAAAGCTAACCAAAATGATGAAATGGAAAAACTCTCCTCCAAAGAAATTCCAGGAAGAAATGACAGCTAAAGAACTGCTCAAAACAGATATGAGCAACATAACTGAATAAGAACTTAGAACAATAGTCATAAAATTAATCACTAGGCTTGAAAAAGACATGGAAGACATCAGAGAAACTATTGCTACAAAGACTATGGAGCTTAAAAATAGTTGTGGTGAATTAAAAAATGCTATAAATGAGATGCATAATAAAATAGAGGCGTCCAATGCACGGACTGAAGAGGCAGAGAGGGGAATAGGTGAATTAGAAGACACAATTACAGAAAAAGAGGAAGCTGAGAAAAAGAGAGATAAACTGATCCAGGAAGACAAAAGGAGAGTTCGAGAGCTGAGCGATACAATTAAGTGGAACAATATCCGTATCATAGGAATTCCAGAAGAGGAAGAGAGAGGAAAAGGTACTGAAGGAGTCCTTGAACAAATTATAGGCGAGAGCTTCCCCAATCTGGGGAAGGAAACAGAGGTTGAAATCCAAGAGGCACAGAGAACTCCCCTCAGACGTAACTTCAACTGATCTTCTGCATGACATATCATAGTGAAACTGGCAAAATATAAGGACAACGAGAGAATTCTGAGAGCAGCTAGGGATAGAAGGGCCCTAACATACAAAGGGAAACCTATCAGAGTGGCGACAGACCTAACTACTGAAAGTTGTCAGGCCAGAAAGGAATGGCAGGAGATCTTCAATGTGATGAAAAGAAAAAATATGCAGCCAAGAATCCTCTATCCGGCAAGCCTGTCATTTGGAATAGAAAGAGAAATAAAAGCCTTCCCAAATAAACAAAAATTGAAAGAATTCATCACCACTAAATCAGCCCTATAAGAAATCCTGATGGGGACTCTATGAGGGAAATGTTGCAAGGAACACAAAGTACCAGAGACACCACCACAAGCATGAATCCCACAAAGAACACAATGACTCTAAACCCATATTTTTCAATAATAACACTGAATGTAAATGGTTTAATGCTCCATTCAAAAGACATAGGGTAGCAGAATGGATAAAAAAACAAAATCCATCTATTTGCTGTCTACAAGAAGCTCATTTTAGACCTGAGGACACCTTCAGGTTGAAAGCAAGGGGATGGAGAAATATCTATCATGCTACTGGAAGTCAAAAGAAAGCTGCAGTAGCTATCCTTATATCAGACAAACTGGACTTTAAAGTAAAGGCAGTAACAAGGGATGAAGAAGGGCATTATATAATAATTACAGGGTCTACCCATCAGGAAGAGCTAACAATTATAAATATCTACACACCGAATACGGAAGCACCTAAATACATAAAACAATTAATCATAAACAGAAACAATCTTATGGATAAGAATACGCTAGGAGCAGAGGACTTTAATACTCCATTTACAGCAATAGATAGATCAACTAGACAGAAAATCACTAAAGAAACAATGGACTTGAAAGACACATTGGACCAGATGGATCTGACAGATATATTTAGAACTCTACATCCTGAGGCCATGGAATTCACTTTCTTTTCAAGTGCGCGTGGCACATTCTCCAAGATAGATCACATACTGGGACATAAAGCAGCCCTCAATAAATATAAAAGAATTGAGATCCTACCATGCACACTTTCAGATCACAATGCTATGAAACTTGAAATCAATCACAGGAAGAGGTCTGGAAAACCTCCAAAAGATAGAGGTTAAAGAACACCTTACTAGAGGCACCTGAGTGGCTCAGTTGGTTAAACGTCTGACTTTGGCTCAGGTCATGATCTGGCAGTTCGCGGGTTCGAGCCCTGCATTGGGCTCTGTGCTGCCAGCCAGTTCAGAGCCTGGAGCCTGTTTCAGATTCTGTGTCTCCCTCTCTCTGACCCTCCCCTGCTCACTCTCTGTCTCTCTCTCTCTACCTCAGAAATAAATAAAGCATTAAAAAAAAGAAAAGAACACCCTACTAAAGAATGAATTGGCCAAAGAATGAACGGGCCAATCACGCAATTAGAGAAGAAATTAAAAAATATATGGAAACAAATGAAAATGAAAATACAACAATTCAAACTCTGTGGAATGCAGCAAAGGCAGTCCTAAGAGGAAAGTACATTGCATTCCAGGCCTATTTCAAGAAATTAGATAAAGCACAAGTACAAAATCTAACAGTGCACCTAAAGGAACTAGAAGGAGAGCAACAAGAGCACCCCAAACACAGTAGGAGAAGAGAAATAATAAAATTTAGGACAGAAATAAAAAATATAGAATCCAAAAAAACCCCAAAAAACAGCTTAACAAATCATTGAAACCAAGAGTTGGTTTTTTGAAAAAATAAACAAAATTGACATACCTCTAGCCAGGCTACTCAAAAAGAAAAGAGAGAGCACCCAAATAGACAAAATCGTGAATGAAAATGGACTGATTACAACCAACCCCTCAGAAATACAAGCAATTATCAGGGAATACTATGAAAAATTATATGCCAACAAATTGGACAACTTAGAAGAAATGGACAAATTCCTAAACACACTCACTACCAAAATTCACACGGGAAGAGATAGAAAATCTGAACAGACCTATAACTAGTGAAGAAATCGAATCAGTTATCAAAAATCTCCCAACAGATAAGAGCCCTGGACTTGATGGCTTCCCTGGGGAACTACCAGACATTTAAAACAGAATTAATACCCATTCTTCTCAAGCTATTCCAAAAAATAGAAATCAAAAGGAAACTTCCAGACTCATTCTATGAAGTCAGCATCACTTTGATTCCCACGCCAGAGACCCAGCAAAAAAAAAACAAAACAAACAAACAAAAAAAAACTACAGGCCAATAACCTTGATGAATACAGATGCAAAAATCCTCAACAAGATACTTGCAAATCGAATGCAACAGCACATAAAAACAGTTATCCACCATGATCAAGTGGGATTCATTCCTGGGTTACAGGGCTGGTTCAATATTCACAAATCAATCAGTGTGACACATCACATTAACAAAAGAAAAGATAAAAACCATATGATCCTGTCAATAGATGCAGAAAAAGTATTTGACAAAATGCAGCATCTCTTCTTATTAAGACCCTCAAGAAAGTTGGGAAAGAAGGAACTTACTTAAACATCATAAAAGTCATCTATAAGAAGTCCTCTGCTAACATCATCTTCAATGGGGAAAAACTGAGAGCTTTCCCCCTGAGATCAGGAACACGACAGNTTTTTTTTTTTAAACTGGCTGAAAGAAATGGTCTAAAGAGAAGGGAAACAAAAAGGAAGCAAACTGGAACACCAAAAGGAAGAAAGAACATGGCAATCAAGAGTATGGGTACATTAAATAGATATTCTCATCATGAATCATCTAAATTAGGTCTGACAGTTGAAGCAAAAGTATAACACTATCTGAAGTGCTTTCTACCTAAATTAATGTGGAGGAAATATTCAAGGTAACTAATTTATAAGTAAGGGAGTGTCAGAAAATATAAAGAAAGTTTTCAGGGAGCCTGGGTGGCTCAGTCGGCTAAGTGCCCAACTTTGGCTCAGGTCATGATCACACAGTTTGTGGGTTCGAGCCCCTCATTCAACTCTGTGCTGACAGCTAGGAGCCTGGAACCTGCTTCAGATTTTGTGTCTCCCTTTTACCTTGCCCCTCCCCTACTTGTTCTCTCCCTCTCCCTCTCTCCCTCCCTCTCTCTCTTTCTCTCTCTCTCCCCCCCCAAAGATAAATAAACATTTTTAAAAATGTAAGTTTACCAAGAAACAGAAGATATATAAATAAAAATCTTACATACAAGACGGTGAGAGAGAAACTAGAGACCCAGAAGAAGCAATGGTGTAGTTCTAGCCTGAAGCCTTGAGAACCAAGAGAGCCCATGGGGTGGCTTGATGCTGAATTGGAGTCTGCAGGCAGGAGAGGACCAATGCCCTGCATCGTAGGCAGGCAGAGGGAACACATTCTCCCTTCCCTTTCTCAGCCTTTTTGTTCTACTCTGGCCTTCAATGAATTGGATGAGGCTTACTCATATTGGGAAGGTCAATCTGCTTTACTCTGTCAACCAAATCAAATGTTAATATCGTTCAGAACCACTGTCACAAACACACCTAGAATAATGTTGAACCAACTATCTGAGTACCCCACAGTCAAGTTTATATGAAGAGATACACTCAAAAACACTGTAAATAAATGAAACTGGAATTTTAAAAACTGTTAAGTAACCCACATGAAGGCATGAAAATGGGAAACAAAAAAATAAAATAGTGGACATAAGAACTAATATATAAATAACTACATGAAATATAAATGGTCCAAATAAACCAGTGAAAAGACAGAGACTAGTAGACTGGATTAGAAGGCATGATTCAACTGTATGCTGTCTACAGGAAATTCACTTCAAATATAACAATATAGGCAGATTAAAAGTAAAAGGATAGAAAAATACCTCATGAAAATATCAACATAAGAAAATAAGAGTGGCCATATTAGTATCAGATAAAGCAGACTTCACAGCCAAGAAAATTAAAAACAGAGACATTGTATCATGACAAAAGGGTCAACCCACTAAGAAGACATAGTAATCATAAATGTTTATGCACCAAACAACAGAGGTACAAAATACATGAAGCAAAACCCTATAAAGCTGAAGGGAGAGCTAGACAAATTCACAAACATAGCTGGGGAGGCTCCATCAGTCCTCTCTGGTTACTGAACTGACTCAGCAGGGAATCAGCAGGGCTATAAAAGAACTCAGCAACACCATCAACCACCAGCAGCTACTTGACATTCGTAGAATGCTCCACTCAACAACCACAGAATGCACATTCTTTTCCAGTGTGCAGGGGACATAGAGTAAAATAGACCATATCCTGAGTCATGAAACAAACCTCATGAATCTAACATAATTGAAATCATGACTAGGGTGTTCTTCTCCACAGCAGAATCAAACTAGAAATCAGTTAAGATACCAGGAAAAATCTCCAAACACTTGGACAATTTGCATGAAGCACACGAGACAGACTGGGGAAGGGACTCAAGTGTGAAAGGGGTGCTACCTTGTCGTCCTCTGGATGGACTATCCCCCCCCCACACACACACACACGAAGTACATCCAAGGAAGATGGAAGCATAAGGCGCATTGCAGGAGAGCATCTGCCTACCTTCCCATCCTGTTTCCCTTATCGTCCTTCGAGACCCCTCAGGCTTTTGGGGGGGCCCACATGGTGACCTGTGTGATCCCAAAGCTTTGCTGACTGATCTTGGGCTGGAAGTGAGACTCTTAACCAAGAAAGGAACTCATTTTAAAATTACAACGATATGGGAGAGGCACATACTAGTTACTGCTGTTCTGTGTGTGCACACAAGTACACAGGTTGGGGTCTAATTTTTAAGGTTTCTGGGGTTTGCTAGCTTTGGCATCTGGAGGAGTAGGTTTACACCCAGCATGGAAGGGAGGCCTTCCAAGGGGCTAGGTCCAGTTTGGGAAGCTCCTGGCTACCAAGCATACTTCATTCCGCAGATCTTGTCTTCCCCTGACACTCCAATCAAGAAACCTGGAAACATGGAGCAAGGAAGCCCTGCGGCCCAGGCCCCAAGTGGCCCTGCATACATGGTCCCCATGAGCAATGGGTGCAGCAGGCCCTGTGAAGAGGTCTGTCCCAGGCCACCTCTTTAAGGCCTCCTCATCAGGGGATAAGGAGGAGCGCTGGAGCCCATCCTACAGTGGGAAGGGAGTGCCATGGACCCCTGAATCTGCTGGGCTCCTGTGCTAATCGGCCGGTGACCTACCCCACCCCCACCCAGGGCTGTGCCTTCTCCCAAACCCACGACCTGTCCCACCAGTGGTTTTCTGGGAAGCTGCTGGCCCCTCATGTTTTTCTCTGGGGCTGGGAGTTGTCTCCACAGCCTTGTCTAGCAGGAACATAGCCCAAGCATGTGGGCCACCATGTGTGTGGCCCCTGACCCCTGACAAAGCACCGACCCATCACTCAATTTTCACAATGATGCTTTGGGGTGGTTTTTTTTTTTTTGCTTGTTTTTAAAATTTTTTTAAATCTTTTATTTATTTTTGAAAGAAAAAGAGAAACTGAACACAGTGGGGGAGGGGCAGAGAGAGAGGGAGACACAGAATCCGAAGCAGGCTCCAGGCTCTGAGCTGTCAGCACAGAGTCCTACACGGGGCTTGAACTCACAAACTGTGAGATCATGACCTGAGCCAAAGTCAGATGCTCAGCTGACTGAGCCTCCCAGGGGCCCCTCCACAAGCATGCTTTGAAACGGACAGGGAATATCTGAGTCCCGCTTGCTCTGCTGAAACAAATGCACAGCCAGGCTACTGTGCACCCTCCTCTTAGAGCTGTCCTGAGATGCTGCCTCAACAACTCTGTGCTCAAGATGTGGGGAAACGAGTCACCTAGCCCAGAGACCTGTGCCTGGGGAGGGGGACTGTGAGGGGCAGCTGGGCATCCACTGGCCTTGGTGGGCCCAAGTGTGCAGAGATCACAATCCTGTTCATCTGGGCGGGAGGTGGGGGGTGTCACTGCATCTCTTGTGAAGACAGATCTGCCCATCATTCCATAAACCCAGCTCTCACCAGATCCCAGAAGAGTGCGAGAGGAAGTGGCATGGCTTCCTGGGCAATCAGGGTCAGGCTCAAGACAAGGGCTTGAGTGAGGAGGGCTTATGGCTGTAGGCTCTGTCCCCTGCTGCTCCCTCAGCCTCTCTCTTTGGTGTAAGCTTCAACCTGTGCCATTAGCAAGGTGAGGGCAGCCACCTGGGTGCACCTCACAATAGAAAAAAGTGAGCCTCTCCCCTGGACCTCCCCCCATAGGCCAGAGCCACAAGTTCTGGGAACAGACAGGATGCCAAGTTGGCCTCAGCAGTCAGGATTTGCCTAGAGGTGCACATGGGTCACCCTTCCTGAATCACACAGGGGAGGGCAAGCAAGAGCAGACAGAGCTGGCTAGGCTAAGCACTGGCATGTGAGAGCAGCCCTGGATGTCAGCCAGCCTCTGAGCTCAGGACTCACCCCTAGTGCTCCAGATCCTGATCCTGATCGCCACCCAGCAGCAGCCACAGTGACTTCCTGGAGCCATCAAGGCTTCTCGCCCAGGCCTTGGGATGGAGGTCGTATTTCTGAGCCAGCCTCGGCAGCCCTCCAGGATCTGGCCCTACACACCTCCCCCCAGCCCCATCCTGTCAAGATAGAAGACATTTCCATTACCATAGGATGCCTTGCTGTTGCCACCTCCTCTCTGAGTTCCACGATCACTGACAAAGTAGAGGGGGCAAGGATGGAGTGGGGACCCCAGAGGTGCTGCTGGCCAGACAGGGGGTGAGGGCCAGGGGAGCTCACAGTGACAGGCAGTGAACGAAGACTTGGTGGGGACTCTTGCATCTGTCTCATGAGCAATGGAGATGACTATTATTGCAGATATTCTCAGCATTTTACTGAATTTGCCTGATGACCCTCTGAAGAACATACATTATTATCCTTACACATGGGGAAACTGAGGCTTGGTGAGGTGGAGGCAGAGTTAGGTCCTGAAGCCATAAAGTCTGGGGTGTTCAAGGGAGGGACTTGGGTTGTGAGTCCTGGGACCATCAGATTCACTGGTCTGAAGCTTGGAGCCACCGGTCAGGTTGGGGGTTACTGTGTGAGAGCTGGTGGGCAGGCCTTGGAGAAACCTCAAGATTATCTACAGGGAAGGAGGAAGGAGGGGGCAGCCTGAGGGCATCTGGCTCGTTGGGAGGGGACCCAGCCCACTGTGAGGGTGCAGACCTGCTCGCAGATGTCTGAAAGGCCATGTGATGTGGGTCCGAAAATGAGGTGGCCGTTCCTCTGGAGAAAGACTGAGTGGAAGGCGATGCATCTAGGGGGCAAGAGTGGGGAATTTCTTTTTTCTCTGACATCACTGCAAGTGGTCTGTACAAGGATTGTCTTGATTGTGCAGTGGGATAAAAATTTTTAATCAAAATAAGCCAAAATAATAAAGTAGTGCTCCACAGAGCTGTGGCCACCTTCCTGTCCCCGCCTTCACCTGCACACTCGGCCCAGCTTCTGGCTCCAGCAGCGTATGTGCTTTTGACAAAAAGGTTTCACATGATGGGAGCCCTCAGAGAATCGCTCCGCACCCCTGCTGCTCCCCGTTAAGCTCCATGACTCAAATTTTGTTGCTGCATTCAGGGGAAGTCTAGTGAAGAAAATGAAATCTGAAAGAGGTCCGATAACCCTGTCCATTTTTATGGTTGTTGTTGTTATATATTCTGTGCAATCTACCTCCCTCTGCTTGTACATAAAGTGACACTCGTGTTACTCAGCAGGCGATCTGGGGAGCTGTTGAGAAGAAAACAGTGGCGGACTTCAAAATTTAAAGGAGCTCTTCCAATTTCCTTGATTCTTACCGGTAACAGATTTGCTTCCCTGCTTAGAATGATGTCTTCAAAGATGCAAATTTATTAATTAGCGTCACATGTACATTCTTGGATAAAAAGGATATATAGCTGCCACCTCTTCTCCATGCTGCATGTTCCACAGGCCACCAGACCCCACTGTTGCGCTGGCTGCTATGTTGGCATAGCTCCAAGGGCAGCCTGCCCCCCACCATCTCCTGGAGATAATCATCTTCCTTGATTTCTGGTTTACTTTTCATGGGTTTCTTTTGGAAAAATAAATGTATGTATGTGTGTATTTATATTTTCTTAATAAAAAAGCATACTAACACACTCTTTTGCACCTTTATTTTCACTTAACAATATATCCTGGGAATCAAACCAAATCAGTGCATAGAAACTTTCCTGTTTCTTGACAGCTACATGGTATTCCATTCTGGGGTCTTACCAGAATTAATTCAGCCAGTCTCTTATGGGTGGAGGATATTCCAATCCTTTGCTATTACCAAGTAATACCTCAGTGAAGAGCTTTATACATATTATTACCGCACATTTGTGCAGGTGCAGCCTCAAATGTTGACTTTGACTACTGGGGTGTGGATGTGGTCTGAAGCCCTGTGTGTGTGTGTACAAGGAAGGAAGAAAATGTGATGTGTGACTCCCATGGAAGAGTGGCTTGATGTCTCTGCAATAGATGGTCTTATCTGTTGAAAACAAACAAACCAACCTTGATAATCTGTTTAAGCATGAATAGCATGGCTCCCAATGCTTTGAGGGAATCAGAGAAACAAAGATGCAAGCGTCTTTGTCTAAGAGACACACAGCCCTGAGGTGGGAGAGGACATGACAGAACCAGGTGGGAACAAGACAAAGGCACTAAGAGTGCAGTGGAGGTTTGGGCTTCTAGAAACATGGTAGCCAGAGGCCCAACTGAAGTACTGTAAGCACTGCTCTCAGGTGCTCCCACAGCACCCCTGCCAACCTCAGAGATGCCCACCGCACACGCTCAGAAAAGGCCATGTAAATATCAAAGAATAGGGTGACCTCAGCTCCCATCTGTATCCCAACAGAAAAATACTTATGCCCACTTTGCATAAGCTACATTTTGTTCATGCCCTAAAAATTATCTCATCCAACAATGCAACGTCACGTCCATGCTTCAAAGGATGTTAGGGGGATTCACGGCATCTTGCAGGGTGAAGGGTCAGAATGGACATTAGACACTGCTGTTCACCAGAGCACAGGACTCCCAGGCAGAGGCTGCAGCAGACTGCTCAGTGTCCATGAAACATGCAGAACCCTCAGAATGATGAAGTCCGGGCGGGGGGTGTTGCTCAGCAGCAGGAGCAGTGGCATCCAGAAGCTGCCCGCATTTGCACCTGAAGTGGGGGCCCAGACTCCCAAACTACCAACGGTGGCTTGTCTGTGCTGCATTTTGCAACCTAGTAACTAAAATGATGCTCTGCTCAGCATAAGCCCTCCTGAGCCAACACAGAGATGCCCGCCTGCCCAAACCCTGCAGGTGGCAGAAAAGACATGCTTTCAAGAAATAGGTTGTCCACAGCACCTCACAAATCAAAGACCCAAAACACGAAAAGCAAGCGGAACTTGAACTGAAGGAGGGAAAACCATAGCCCAAACGCACACAGAATGGAACAAAAGGTGAAGTGGCCCAGGTGCGAGGCAGCAGGTGTCTGGTACAAGGCGGAAGCTGGGGCACCTGTCGGGATGGTCAGTGTGGATCTCAGGAGCAGACCCGCTCAGGCCAGACTGCACACACTCACACACACTCGCACCCACGTGTGCAGATTGGACAGTGCAGTCAATGGTATTAGTATGAACAGATCCAGCAAGAAACCTTTCGTAAAACCAAGTTGCTACCTACTGTCATAGTACACTTTGTGCCTCAAAAGTCATATTTATGCAGTAATGACTAGAAAAGGTACATACATAGCTGCACATGTAAATACATAAATCATAGAAATAACATCAGAAGGTGTTTACTGCTTTCTTATCTTACCTGTATGAGACTGATTTTATTTTACAAAGTTTGGATCATGGTTTTAGTGATGAGCAACAAAGGCAAATGTGGAAAGGGATCCTTCTAATTACTAAGGAAATTACTATACTAGTATTTTCACAAGGCAGGTTGAGAAAATAAACCAAAGCCAGAGGGGGAGGCTAGGGTGGGAAGTGGCTTTCAGGTGCTGAAATCAGTTGATTTCAGTCAACCAAAATCATCATGTCTCCATCAGTTCTTGCTGCATAACAAACTTCTCCAAAAATTAATGATTTATGATTTTTTTTATTGGAGAGAGAGAGAGAGGAAACCAGGGAGAGCAGCGGAGGGAGAGAGAGAATCTTAAGCTGAGCTGCGAGCATGGAATCCAATATGAGGTTCGATCCCACAACCCTAGGATCATGACCTGAGTTGAAATCAATAGTTGGACACTCAGCCAACTGAGCCACCCAGGCGCCACCAAAAATTAATGGTTTAAAGCAAGGATCACTTATGAGTTCAGGACTCTGTGGTCAGCAATCCCTCTGAGTCAACTGAAATTCTCTGGCTAGTATCAGGCTCACTCCCGCATCAACAGTTGGCTGGCACTCCACTAGCGGGCTGGTGGGCCCCCCAGAATATCAGGTCCTAATCCCTATATATGTTGCCCTATGTAAAAAAGTGATCTTTGTGGATGATTAAATTGAGAGTCTTGAGATTGGAACTGTCCTGGAAAGCATTTTCCAGGTGGGCCCTAAATGAGGGTCCTCATAGGGAAGGCCAGGGAGAGGCTCCAGGCAGAGCAGAGGAGGAGTGGTATGAAGATGGGCCAGAGAGACCAAGGCTGCCTCACTCCTTCCTCCCTTGAAGCTGGAGGAGAAAGAGAGCCATGAGATGTTGCTCTAGAAGCTGGGAAAGGCCAGGCGGCTAAGCCCCACTCCACACCCACCCCACCCCCGTCCCTGGATCTTCCCAGTGCTCTGCCTCTGTCACTCTGCATCTGTTCAGACGCCACCTGTGGAAAAGCACCCCTGCCCATCCAGGGCCTGTGCTTGTGCCCCCACAACCCCTGGCCACTCCCCACTGGCTAAGCTGGCCTCATCGCTGCTTTGCTGTCCTGCATCTGTGTCTCTCCCTTGCCAGACCCCAGGCTCCAAGAAGAGGCATCCTTTCCATCTTGTCCACAGCTGTGTCCCCAGCACTGAGGGCAAAGTGGCTCAACATTCATGGAATGAATAACTTGCAGCAGTTAAGGGACCAACCCCGGGTAGATCCTTGGTCACTGAGGAGTGGCAGGGCTGTATGCCATTGAGCATTTTGAGTGGGTTTTTCTTACGGGCGGGGGGGCGAAATTATATTCTTCCTGGACCTTCTCTGCACCACCAAATCCAGTAAGGAAGACACTGAAGAGGATGTGTGAAGCAGTATCGTGCCTTGGACCNACCCCCGTTCTGGGACTGTGAGCCAGCAGCACCTTCTCGCCGGCCTCCTCAAGGGCTCTGTCCTGCGTGTACTTGCCGCAGAGGCTGGGGGGGCCTGGATGAGTCTGTTCCTTTAAAACGGCCCTCTGTTGTTCTCAGCTGGAATTTGGAGGTTGGTGGGCTCGCTCTGCGGCCAGTGTCACTAGGGCTACATCACCTGGGGATGGGTGGTGACACGCAGCCTCTTCCCCCACTTGGCGTTTTGGGGGCGGGAGCAAAGCTTACTGGGAGACGGAGAGCCAGTCAGTCGGCCGGCTGGGTCAGGCCTCCCCTCACCTCCGCAGCTTTCGATTGGTCGCAGCAGACGCAGGCCCCGCCCACATTCAGGCCTTGCAAGGTCTTCCGGCGGAAGGACAGGTGGGCGGGAGACGGTGCCGCCTGAGTGACCAGGCCACGCGCCCTGGGTGCAGGGCAGGCCTGGCCACCGTGCAGAGAGGCCCCCGAGGCTGTTTCCTCAGCGGCCGCCCGCCCTCCCCCATCCCCCAGCTGCCTGCTCCTGCCTGTGAACCTCACGAGCTGCTGGGGGACATGATGGGGGGGGTCCTCGATGCCGGGAGCCTAGACAGGCCTCCTCCTCCCCTCCCCCTACTACTTTTCCGAAAATGAGCAAAACTCACTTAAAGCAAAGTCAGGAAGCCCTGAAGGGGAAAAAAACATGCCTCACCTCTGCACAGCTCAGCAGCAGCAGAAAGATCTCTCAGCCGCCACAGCAAGCAGCCTCCACCCTCCAGTGGGCTTTCGTTCCAAGCCGCCCGCCACTCCTGCAGCCAATGAGAAGCAGTCGCCACCCTCCAACGGGTTTTTGTTCCAGGAAGCCACGCCCACCCCCTTCTCTATAAAAGCGCCTCCCCGGGGTGGGTCTCCAGACCTGCCTGTGCTTCCCCTCCGCTTGCTCGCTGTAGTTTGCGGTTCCCCTGCATTATCCCCTGAAGAAACCCATTTTGCTGGTGAAGTAACAGACTATATCATCTTTTAAGGTCAGCAGTTTCCAGGCTGTGAATCATCCAGTCCTGCATGAAAAGTCGAGAAGGCAGCTTGAAGTCTTCAGTTGTTGTCTCTCATCGGTTTATCTGGTGGCCCACGCTGAATAAGCAGTTAACAGTGTAACAGTGTCATAAGTCACTAAGATCCGTTTTTTTGTTTGTTTTTGCCGCCTACAAGGTCTTAAAAAGCAACCAATAAGGAATTTTGTCCTTCAAAAACCATTTATTTGCTCCCAAGCCAATTTTTGTTTTATGTTGCTGTGGGCTTTGCAGTGCTACAACCCACTTCCTGGGTTTCCTGACAAGACATGAAACCCAGGAAGTGTGAAACACGTTATAAGAACAAGCCAGGAGGAAACCCACCTGGTCACCAAACTGGCTTACCTTTATTGAGATGTGTTGTGTGTCACGTTGTATCCGAGAAAAGCGCAAGATATTTTCAAATGTTTTTCTGCTGAGTTTCATAAATATGCTTTTGGAACAATTTAATGTGAATCTTATGTAACCTCCCAGCGATCTCAATATGTGATCATATTAGTCGTGGTCTCACGGTTCATGGGTTCAAGCTCCATATTGGGCCGTTTGCTGTCACTGTGGAGACGTCTTTGGATCTTCTGTCTCCTTCTATTTCTGCCCCCTCCCTTGCTCTCTCTCGCTCTCTCTCTCTCTCTCAAAATTAAATAAACATTTTGGGGGCTGCCTGGGTGGCTCAGTCGGTTGAGTGTCTGGCTTCAGCTCAGGGCAGGATCTCAGGTTTGTGGGTTCAAGCCTGGTACTGACAGTTCATAGCCTGGAACCTTCTTTGGATTCTGTGTCTCCTTCTCTCTCTGCCCCTGCCCTGCTTGCGCTTTCTCTCTCTCTCTCTTTCTCTCTCTCTCAAAAATAAACATTTAACTTTTTTCAAAAATAATTAAATAAAAAATTTTTAAATAGAGTATAAATTATAAAAATGAAACTCTGAAAGGAAGATACAGAACTGATGCTATATTCATTCACTAATTCCTAAAAAGTTGGATTTGCTCCTCATCAGGTTGCATTGAATGGTTCATATTTGTGAAATGTTTATTCACAATTCAAAGTATTTTCTGGAAAAAGAAACCAGTTATTCATTCAACAAATGTAAGTAATACAAGTGCTAGGATACATCAGTGAACAAATATTTTGCCCTAATGAAGCTTATGTCCTAGTGCAGAGATGGGAATGTAGAAAGAATAGTTGGGTTTATTAAGTAACAAACTTGGAAGCATGTGACTTTTGTCTTGTATACAAAGGGAGTATAAGGTGCACTTGAAAGATGCCTCAAAGAATTTCAACAAATACTTTTACCAACACAAATTCAAATTGTTACATAAGATTAAAAAAAATTTAACCATTTCTTTCTTTTTGAGAGAGAGAGAGAGAGAGCATGAGCAGGGGAGGGGCAGAGAGAGGGAAACATCAAATCTGAAGCAGGCTCTAGGCTTTGAGCTGTCAGCACAGAGCCCAATGTGGGGCTTGAACTGGTGAACTGCAAGAGCATGACCTGAGCCAAAGTCAGACCCTTAATTGACTGAGCCACCCAGGCACCCTGTAAGATTTTTGATATGGAAAATCAGTACAATATTTTAATAGAATTATTTATATCTATTTATACATATATGTAAATATGCAACTTTTAAATATTTAATAGGCTTACTTATTTTATACTTTTATTGATGAAAATGTCTAAACATACACGAAAATAGAAAGTGCAGTGGGTCTCATACACATCACCGGCTTCGACAATCACCAGCATTTTGCCATACTTTTTTCACCGATCTTCACCTTTCTTTTTGCTGGAGTAATTTCAAAGTAAACCCCAAACATCATGTCATTTCACCCACAAAACCATCAGTTGCATCTCAAACAAAAAAAGACATTTTCTTACCTGACCACAATGGCATTTTCACATCTATGAAACCTCACCATAATTTCTTGATGTCAGTTTATTCCTATATCAATTTTAAACTCCCCATACTGTCCAAGAAAGAAAATGTTCTTTTGGTTTTAGTCATTAGCTTTATTATGATCAGGACAGTGGCACACACACTGCATTTGTTGCTGTGTCTCTTAACCCTCTTCCTGACCACAGCTCCCTCCCTCCCCCCCCC
>NW_027528796.1:119211-133139 GCF_008692635.1 Crocuta crocuta
ATGCAAACAGGATCTGTTCTGTCACTGCTGTGTCAGGTGGCTGGGTCATGCATCTCCCAGAATTCCTAAATCCAGACCTGGCTTCTGTGAATGCTATTTTACTAGCCCTTCTGCCATCTGTGTTTCCTGCAGAGTAGAAGTTAGCACTAAATGTTTCACTAGATCCAGGATCCATTTTCTAAAAGAATATTTAAGTAACTAATTATGTTCTTTAATAAAATGAATGGTACTGGTGATGGTAGATTTTGTGCCAACTTGGCTAGGCCTATTTAGTCAAACATTGTTATAGATTTTTCTATGAAGGTATATTTTAGATGTGATTAACATTTAAATCATTAGACTTTGAGTAAAGCAGATAACCCTTTCTAGCATGATGAGCCTCATCCAGTCAGTTGAAGGTCTTAATAAAGAGAAGACTGGCTTCCCCTGAGAAGGAGAGGCTTCTGACGGCAGACCACCTGCAGACCCGAACAGCAGTGTGAGTTGTCCTGGTCTCCAGCCTGCAGACAGAGAGGGAGAGGGAGAGTGAGGGCACCGATGCACATAGATACTGATGACAAGGATAAATATATAAATGATGTAGATAAATAAGGAGAGAGAGAAATGATATAGATGCACACACATAAATCCTATCGGTTCTGTTTCTCATGAGAACCCTGACGAATACAGTATTTTGTAAGGGAATTTTAAGAGAGAAAAAAATTTTATAATTATTCTTTTAGTTCACTGGATCTGGCCTGTGGATTATAGTTGGCAAAGCATGACCTTAAATTTTTTAAATATTTATTTATTTTTGAGGGACAGAGAGAGACAGGGCATGAGCAGGGGAGCATGAGCAGGGTAGGGGCAGAGAGAGAGGGAGACACAGAATTCGAAGCAGCTCCAGGCTCTGGGCTGTCAGCACAGAGCCCGATGTGGGGTTCGAACCAACAAACCGTGAGATCATGACCTGAGCCAAGCTGAACGCCCAACTGACTGAGCCACCCACGCACCCCAGGGAGAATATTTCAATAAAAATAGCTCCCCAAAATATGAACAGGGCAAAATGAGACATCAAATTAATAAAAATAATGCTAAAAATATTGAAGTTATGCCCCATTTTGTGTCTTCTTTTCAGAATGAACTTTGATGAATTTTGGAGGTGAGCTACTGCCTTGGCTGGAAAAGTATGAACTGCTGAGGGCTACAGATGTGTTCTCCTATTTACTTATTTATTTTAGTAGAATTCATTTAATATTAATTATGTTCTAGCACATGAAAAACAAACACATTTATTCCTGCTAGGGTTTCAAGTGACTTCCACTTTTATGTATTTTTTTTAACATGTAGCCCATTTCCTTTTTTTAAAATTGGCAATAATAATACCAGCCTTAAGATGCTACATACAGAGCCTGACCCCAAATAAGAATAAATAGCAAAGAGCAATAAATAATGATCATCATTATCATCAGCGTCACAATTTGGCTCTGAATCCATGCAGAGCTCCTCACATGGCAGAGAATGCATTCATTGTGAATGCATGAAATGTGAATTCATAGTGTGAATGTATGAAATGGCATTTTCATTTTTTAAAAATGGAACTCTTTCCCAGGCCACACTTAATAGGACTCCCAGCTGATGTGACCAGCCTTCCCTCAAAGCCAACCCTTTGCTTTCCCCAGAGGTCCCAGCTCCTCCCAAATTACTCACGGCCCTCTGGGCTGTGTGCGGTGGAGCAGAACAGCTCAAATCAGGTTCGTGCATTAGGAAGAAAGCAAGGGCTGCAGGGCAATGAAGAAAACTGCCCACGTCTGCCCATCCTCACCCCTTCCCGACCCACAAGGGGCCTTCACTTAACACACCCGAAATCACCATCCATCACGCCAGTGCCTCTCACAACACATGGTCAGTTCAGTGCCTGCCTGGTAGTTTGGTGACCTTGGGGAAACCTCTTAACCTCTCCGAGTTCCATTTATTAATCTGTAAAAGAGGGATAATGTGACTTTCAGAGTTCTGTAGGCATCTGCATTCATGAGTGTGAACGGGACTGACTCCATCAAAGAAAGCTCAATAAACACAAATAGACAAACAGATGAATAGACACGGATGGATAGACAGAGGGACAGACAGACAGCTGGATAGATGTATCTCTTGCCTTGAAAATTCCAACACATTTCCATATACCTGACCCCTCACTATGTCCTTGTGATAAGTGCAAGGAAGGTAAAATCTGCTTGAAAATAAGGCCACCACCCCAAGGCCCTGGCAGGCGTGGAGGTGGATGCTGGTTTCCACAGTGAATTGCAGCAGATCCTGCTTACTTCTCACCACGTTGTGAAGTTGAGGACATAGGTCTTGTGTTAGGTATTTCTTGCATGAGTAACGTATGGACAATTTCTAAAAAAAAAAAAAAAAAAAAATTGTATCTAATGTCAACCTAAATTATCTTTATAACTTAAATGCATGCTAATATAAACTCAAAACAAATGCATAAATTGGATACCAATAAACCCTTGTGCCCAGGGCCTCCAGGCTGCCACAAGCCAGAATGGGGGGAGGAGGGCTAGTGGGGGGAGGGGTAGTTCCCAAGACGAGCTGCACAGCGGGAGGCCCTCACACCTACTTCTTCAGGTCCAGTCCAGGACCATCAGGCCTTTGTATGGACTCTTCTTTGTACTTTATTTCCTGTGAAAGTAGAGTGGCCCTGGTCACAAGATGGGTGCTGGGACACAGCATCGATCCCAGATGGGCTTCTCTCAACATGCTGGGTCATCAGAAGATGATGTAATGATCTTTAAGCTCCCAGGAGAGATGTACAGACAGGCAAAGGGCAGCATCTAACACAAAGCCCGCCCTGGCCTGTCCCAGCCCCTTGTCAGGGCAGAGCCCTGAAGTCACCCTCTGACCTTCCTACCCTACAACTGTCTTCACACCTGCCCTTTCTTGCTCCTGGGGAGGGGGTGCCCCCACAAGCTTCCTCTCTTCCCACACAGCTAGCTTGCTGTTCACCCAAGGCAAAGGGTGCATACAGGCCCTCCTCAGGGCATCAGCAATGCTGTGCCCATTGGAGACTCTGACCCAGGATCTGGCCCCTCTTTGAGGGGGCACAGGTGTGGGGCAGAGGGCTGACCCTCACTCCACAGCTGGCAGGGTTGCCGAGTTCCTCTGGTCTGGCCTCAGATGACCAGCAAGGCGCTTTCCACTTGTCCTCTCCTACCTGGAAGCTGACTTGTAGGGACAGCAGCAGCCGGCTCCCTGGCCCTGTTTTCCTTGTTTGGAGACTAGCCTTGTCCCGCTCTCTTGGGTGGCCCCACAGCCACCTGCAGGTTTTCTCATAAACTACACAGGAGTCTGTGTGCAGAGATGGCATTTTCTGGGGTCCTGGCTCAGGGATCCCAGAGCGTGGACCCCCTCTTCTCCTCTCACCAGTCACTGGCCAATGCCTGAGTGTCAGCCTTGGGGTGGAAAGAGGCCAGAGTTCATTGGCTCCGCTCATCTCAGGGGAGGAATATAAATCCTCAACAGGTCCAGCCAGATAAACCCAGGTTCCCCCACCTGACTGAGGGGCACCCTCAGGATCCCAACAGGGGAGCTAAAGAAGCCCCTCTGGACCCACCATACGGGTACAATCTCACTCTAGGCGTGTGCAGGGCCAAAGCCCCTCAGCTGTGGCTCCCTGTCCCTGACCCAGCCCTGCCGGGCACAACACGAGGGGTTACCGTGCTCAGGTGGGGACGCTGGGTTGGGGGCCATGAATTCCACTTCCCCCACGAAAACCGTGGAGAGAAGAGGCAGTGAGAAAGGAGGCCCACGCAGGGCCAGTGGGAGGAAAAGAAGGACCTGAGTTTCCATGCAGGAGATCGGTCACCAGTTTATCTGCTGCCCCTTCGTGAACTCCTCCAAAGTAAGTGGGCAGAGCCAATGGGCACAGAGACCCCTCTGTTAGCCACAGAGCACAGCAGTCACCCCTGACACCAGGGAAACATCCGGAGGGCTGTCTTTGGGCCAACAAGGCCACCAGCAGTTGAGACACCGCTGGGAGTGGGAGAGTGACGCAAAGCTGAAGCTTGACCCAGATGACCCTCAAGTCCTGTTTGCAGGCTCTAATTCACTAAAGACGCCTCCAAGAGCCTCCTACTTAAAGGATAAGTGCACCAGGTACTTCCATAAGCAGAGAACCCACTGGCTCCAGTCGGCTGCAAAAGAGCCAGGCAGTGTATCTCAGTGAGGCTGTCCACAGGCCTAGCATCCCCTGCTGATGGACAAAGCTCTCAGTCCACCAGGGCCAGCACCCTCAGGCTCGTCCTCAGGCCCCTCTGCCCCTGCACCAACCGCCTTCCAGTCAGGTTTATACCTGTGCTGCGCCCGGGCCCACCTCGGCTGTAGGGTAAGGAGGGACTTCCTGCCCTTGGTGCTGGCTCAGGGATGACACGTGCGGAAGCGGGGGCCCCACGGTGCTGAAAACACCGGTGCTGAGGTGTGGGCCTCCCGTCCCCTTTGCCGAGCAGGAATGACTACACTCAAAGAACCCCTGGTGAACAGAGTGGCCAAGATGAAGGCAAAACTTTAGAGGCCAGACCCGGGCCAGCTACAGGCCTTCGGAGGGCCCGGCAAGGATCTGCCTGAGGCAAGGGGGAGCCAAGAACCTGCTGCTGCAAACCCTCCATCGCCCAGCAGAGATCATGGCGGCTGGTAGTACTGCGGCCTGGGGTCTCATCTGAGCTCACATGGCTGCACACACATTAGTCAGCTCCCTGCTGGGCGGAAAGGCTGCTGATGGAGTCAGCAGCTGAATTCCAGGGAAAGCAGCCCTGTGCAACCGGTCCGGGCCCCTGGGGTGCCGTCTGCATGTGTGCCAAGCATGTTTTATAAAGAACCAGCCAAATGCATCTCACACAAGGTCTTCCTGTCACAATATTGAGATTGCTTCATGGCCTCTGGGGTCAGATGCTCACAGCTGTCAGTTCGAGGATGCAAAGGACTCGGTGGACAGAAACCACGCAGCAGGGACCAGGGCCACTGAGCAGGCGGGTATCCTAACCATAACCTGCCCCGAGCAAGCGCCAATTGCTTGTCGGCGTAGCTCCAGAGCCAGAAAGGAATGGCAGCTAGGACTCGGGAGAAGGGCTGGGAGTCAGGGTGTCGGAAAGCTATTTGCACTCTGGATGAGATAGGATGGGGCTCTGCAGCTTCCGGGCTGTCGCCGGAGACTCTGAAGGGCTGAGGTGTGGAAGGCCCTGGGAGGACTGGTGCCCAGAGGCTGCTGGGGACCCCGAGCCCGCAGGGCCTTTGCCTGCAGAGCTCACTTTCCTCAGCCCACCTCCTCAGATACACGTCTCCTAACTGCCCTCTGTGAACTACACCCAGACTGACAGCTTCTGTCACTCTTGATATAAACATCCAGAACCTTCTCTCCACAGCTCTCCCATCGCCTGACCTGCTGAGTTTGCTGGTTTTGTTCTCCAGAGTGTGGAAGCTCTCTTGCTTTGTTTTCTCAGTGGATGTAGAAAGCAAAGCCATCAGCTCAGAGCTGGGGTTTCAAGGAGGGCAGGTGTGCAGTGGTGACACCGCTGAGGCGTCCCGGCCCGACCCCAACAGACCCAGAAACACGCTTGGTATAATGTTACCACGAACAAGAAACCATATTCTAGAAACATCTGAATATTCAACTTGACGTAACATGAACAGCCATCTAGGTCTTTTAAAAATATTTTTAGAAATGGAAAAATTTTAAATTGCATCTAGTATTATCTAATTAAAACTCATTGTAATGTAGCAACCCACTCAGTGTGCTCCACCCTCAGTTTTAGATTTGCAAATATGTACACACGGTCCCACTAAAGATAAAATGTGCATTTTTAAAAGTTTATTTACTTATTTAGAGGGTGGGTAGGGAGAGAGAATCCCAAGCAGGCTCCACGCTATCAGTACAGGGCCCAAAACAGGGCTCCGCCTCATGAACTGTGAGATGACCTGAGCCGAAACAAACAGTAGGGTGCTTAACTGACTGAGACATCCAGGCGCCTCAAAAAGTACATTTTAGGCCAACAGACACATGAAACGATGCTCAGCATCCCTCCTCATCAGGGAAATACAAATCAAAACCACACTGAGATGCCACCTCACGCCAGTCAGAGTGGCTAAAATGAGCAAATCAGAGAACTCTAGATGCTGGCGAGGATGTGGAGAAACGGGCACCCTCCTACACTGTTGGTGGGAATGTAAACTGGTACAGCCCCTCTGGAAAACAGTGTGGAGGTTCCTCAGGAAACTAACAATAGAACTCCCCTATGACCCAGCAATAGCACTGCTAGGAATTTACCCAAGGGATACAGAAATGCTGATGCATAGGAGCACATGTACCCCAATGTTCATAGCAGCACTCTCCACAATAGCTAAAACATGGAAAGAGCCTAAGTGTCCATCAACAGATGAATGGATCAAGAAGATGTGGTTTATCTATACCATGGAATACTACATGGCAATGAGAAACAATGAAATCTGGCCATGTGTAGCAACATGGATGGACCTTGAGGGTGTTATGCTGAGCGAAATAAGTCAGGCAGAGAAGGACAAATATCATATGTTTGCACGTATAGGAGGATTAGGAGGAACTTAACTGAGGACCATGGGGGAGAAAAAGGGGGGAAATGGGGGAGAGGGAGGGAGGCAAACCATGAGAGACTCTTGAACACTGAGAAACAAACTGAGGACTGATGGGGGTGGGGGGAGGGGGGAGATGGGCATGGAGGAGGACACTTGTGGGGATGAGCACAGGGTGTTATATGGAAACCAACTTGATAATAAACTATTTGTAAAAAAAAAAAACTATCTGTAAAAAAAATAAAAAAATTTTCCAGGCTGAAAAAAAAAAAGTGCATTTTAAATCTAGGTAAGTAGTAACATCTTTAACCAAAGGAGGAGGTGTTTCACTCAGTTACTTTTCCAAGGACTGCTGTCAGAGCCGCTCCAGGTGTGCGGCACAGCGGGCCCCACTGGATCCCAGGTGTGCGGCAGAGCGGGCCCCGCTGGATCCCAGGTGTGCGGCAGAGAGAGCCCCACTGGATCCCAGGTGTGCTGCAGAGAGAGCGCCCCACTGGATCCCAGGTGTGCAGCAGAGAGAGCCCCACTGGATCCCAGGTGTGCGGCAGAGAGCGCCCCACTGGATCCCAGGTGTGCTGCAGAGCGGGCCCCACTGGATCCCAGGTGTGCAGCAGAGCGGGCCCCACTGGATCCCAGGTGTGCGGCAGAGCAGGCCCCACTGGATCCCAGGTGTGCTGCAGAGAGAGCCCCGCTGGATCCCAGGTGTGCGGCAGAGAGCAAGCCCCACTGGATCCCACGTGTGCTGCAGAGCGAGCCCCACTGATGAGAAGGGAGCACCGTGAGGACCAATCCCCATGCGCCCAGCCTGGGCTCCCGCCTGGCACAGAGGCTGTGTGCTCTGCGCCCCTGGGTGGGCCAGGGCTTCTGGTGAGCACTGGCCCCGCTCTTCGGTTGCAAAGGGAACCCTGAGTCACAGGATCAGCCAGAGGGATACCCTTTGCAACTTCCCCCAGCCCTCTGGCACCCTCTTCTCTCCATTTAGGACATGGCTGTGGTGAGGGGTAAGTGGTGAGGGAGGGGCCCTCAATTCCATGCCGCTGAGCCCCTGCCCCGGTTGGTGAGCCAGCTGGAGACAGAGCTGTTTCCCTGAGAGTGCCTCACTTGTTACTTAGGACCTTCACCCCCTCCCGGGATTCCTCCCCAAGCCTGGCCCTACTTGCTGTCTGCACACTCACCTCCAATGCCCAGGGGACGGCGGCCCGGTGGGGCTTCATGGACCCAAGCCCCCTGTGCATCCACACAGGGCTGGAGTCTCAGCCTCTCCCACTGGGAGATCTCCACACTCTACAGACACGTTCCAGCCATACCTACAAAGTGACCTCCTTCTCCGCCACCAGATCACCCAGGCACAGCCTACATCCTGGCTCGACTGCACCAGCCTGCGGGCTCACCCACCCCCCACTTGGTTTTCAGTGGTCTCCAGGCGCCACACTGACACTTGGTTTCCTTGGCACTTGCAACCACAGACACCCTATGGCAACAGGTGACTCGGCAAGTTAGGGCCGTTCTTCTGGGCTATACCTCCCACTTGGCACTCCAAGGGAAGTTCCATCCTGCTGGCTCAGGTCTGCCTCCCCTTCCTCCTGTCGTCTAGGCTGGGAGCTCATCTGCACCATCTGCTTGGTGTCTCCCAGGTGTTGAAAAAAACCCCAGGGGATCTATGTCCTGAGTACCTCATACTCACCATGGCCATGGCCAGGAAAGCAGCCCAGGAACCCAGGATCAGACATGGAAGAGAGTAAAGCATGAGGTGGAGAAGAGGTCATAGAGCAGAGCAAATTGGAAGCACAGGTGTCAAGAACAATGACAAATAAAGAGACTGTAGAGTCAGGTGGGTCACAGCAAGTAGTTTGCTAGCAAATGTGTAACTAACTGGAAGTCAATACAGAGAGGAGAGAAAACAGCAGAAACACGCAAGGCAAAAATCTCCAGAATGTTCCGAGAGTGATGAATAGCATCAACCCACAGATTCAAGAAGCTCTGTGAACTCCAGGCTGTTTAAAAGGTTTAGAGTGGCAACCGGGTGGCTCAGTCAGTTAAGCGTCTTAACTCTTATGTCATGATTCCGGTTCGTGAGCTCAAGCCCCACATCAGGCTCCATGCTGGCAGCACACCTTGGGATTCTCTCTATCCCTCTCTGCTCCTCTCCTGCAGTTACTTTCTCTCTCTTTCTCATTCTAAAAATAAAATAAAATTGAAATTAAAAAATAAAATAAAAAGTTGACCAGAGGCAATATGATAGAAGTGCTGGAGAGCAAGGCCATGGAGCAGATGTTAAAAGCAAGAAGAAGCTGGTTCAGTGGCACAGCCGCCAGCCAGGAAAACAAAGGGCACTGGGGCCCTCACACCCACCGCCGTTCTCTCCTCCCCAGAGAGCAGTGAGGTGGGTGCTGCCCCAGCGGGCGTCTGACCCACAAGGGCCAAGGATCCTGAGAGGCTGGTGGAATTTACCTCGCTGCGTTTTAACCCTTTTGTTCCTCCAAGTTCTCCTCTGGAGCGCAGTGTCTACAACGTGCCTGTCCCGTCGCCGTTCCAGAACTCTGCCCTGAGGTCTGGTGTAGAGGAGGCTTTGGAGCAGGAGCTGGAATGGGTTGAGACTCTGGGGCTGTTGGGATGGAATAAATGTATTTTGCATGCCAGAAGGACATGAGTTTTGGGGGCCAGGAGGCAGGACACTATGATCCGAACTGTATCCTCCAAATTCCCTATGTGGAGGCCTGTCTGCTCCAGCTGCTGTAACAGAAGATGACAGACTGGGCAGCTTATAAACAACAGAAAGTCATTTCTCACAGTTCTGGAGGCTGGGAGTCCAACATCAAGTGCCAGCACATTAAGGGTCTGCTGAGAACCTGCTTCCTGGCTTCCAAATGGCCTTCTCGCTGTGCCCTCATGTGGAGCAAGGGACATGGGTGCTTTCTGGGGTCTCTTTTATGGGGGCACTAACCCCACTCATGCAGGCTCCATCCTCATGACCTTATCACCTCCCAAAGACCCCAGCTCCTAACACCATCGCGTTGGAGGATTTCAACCCAAGAACTTTGGAGGGACACCAACACTCAGTACAGAACAAAGCCCTAACCCCCAGTGTAACTGTATTTGGAGTCAGGGGTTTCAAGGAAGTAATTAGGTCAAATGAGGTCACTGAGGTAGAGCCCTCACCCAGTCAGACGTGTCCTTATGGGAAGAGACACCAGAGAACCATGCGCCCTCTTCCTGCCGTGGGAGGACACAGAGAGAAGGCGCCATTTGGAACCAAACTGTCCTGCTCCTTGACCTCGGTCTTCCCAGCCTCCAGAGTTAAATTCCTGTTGTTTCAGCGACCCAGCCTGTGGTGTTTTGTTCTGGACACCTGAGCAGACTGAGACTTTAAATCCTGCCGAGAGAACAAGCGGACAGAAATATCAGTCAAGACCCAAGTGTCTGAAGAATATAACTGATCTCAATGTACTGAGAGCAAGTCCAACTTGCTTTACAACTACATGGCAGGCCTTCTCCCCAAGGACTTGTGACTGCCACTTGGGACTGAGATCGCTCAGGTCGTTCTCTGACCACAGTGAAACTGAGCTAGAGATTAATAAGAAAAAAATAACTAGAAAATCTCATCTTTTGAAATTAAGTCGCAATTTCTAAAAAAAAAAACAACCACCCAAAAAACCAAAAAAACACAACCCTGATACAACAGAAGAAATCGTAATTGGAATTAGAAAATACCTGAAACTAGGAGACACTAAAAACATATCAAGATACGGTGTTACAGCTGAAGCAGCTCTAGAGGAAAATTCAAGTGCTGGTGTAAACATCGGAAAGGAAAAAGTTTAAAATCAACGATCTAAGCATCTACCCCATGGGGGAAAATCCATCTCAACCCCCTCCCTCACATCAGTGACAGACCAAGCCAGGTGGAATGCCGATCCACGTGCCAAAGGTAAAAACAACAGAAGCTACAGAAGAGACTCCAGGATAACATCTTAGAGATCTTAGAATAGGAAAAGAATCCTTAAACAGGACACAGGAGGTGTTAATTATAAAGAAAAATAATGTCAAACTTAACAAGCAAAACTTAAGAAAAACTTCCATTTATCAAAACACTCCTTGGGGCACCTGAGTGGCTCAGTCGGTTAAACATCCGACTTCAGCTCAGGTCATGATCTCGTGGTTCATGCGTTCGAGCCCCGCATTGGGTTCTGTGCCGGCAGCTCAGAGTCTGGAGCCTGTTTCAGATTCTGGGTCTCCCTCTCTCTCTCTCTCTCTGCCCTTCCTCTGCTCATGCTCTGTCTCCTCTGTCTCAAAAATAAATAAACTATAAAAAAAACCTTAAAACAAAAATACTCCAAAGAGAGGGAAGAACAAGCCAGAGTAGAAGTTCACAGAACCAATCTTTGGAGAAAGACTCCCAGCCAGATTACATCAAGAACCCCCACAAAATTAATGAGAAACAGACAACTAATGACTACATCCATACCCCCACCTGGCAGGGGGAGAGGAGAACCCCGATGACGGGGGGACTGAGACATGCACCGCTGTGTCTTGCAGGGCGGCTGCAGGGACACAGCTCTCTGACTTTGAAGGACAGTCTGGACGTTCGTACCTCAACTCCAGGTAAAGCTCAACTCCAGGCGCGTCCCCAAAAGAAACATGCACACACATTCGTGCCCCAAACACACACCCACACCAACCCCGGTAGCTGGACACGGGAGACGGTGCGGCAGTGGAGGGAGGCCCGCAGAGCGGGACGTGAGATGGCAGACACCACGCAGCAACACGGAGGCTGCAACCCGTGGACGAGTCTCACAAACGTCACGTGAACCGAGGAAGGCAGACACAAAAGGGTACGTCTTAAACCGCACAGGCTGCCACACCAGGCCACCGTGACCGGGCAGCTTCAACAACACTAACTTATTTCTCACGGTCTGGGGACTGGACGTCCATCAAGGCATCAGCCCGTGTGTCTGGAGAGACCTGCCTCCCGGCTCTCAGACGGCCTCCTGCTGGGTCCTCAGGTGGGGGCAGGGGCGAGGCGCTCTCTGGACTCTCTCCTAGAAGGGCACGAATCCCATCATGGGGGGCTCCTCCTCACGGCTTCACCACCTCCCAAAGGTCCTGCCCCCTAATATCATCACCCTGGGGGCTAGTGTTCAACCTATGAATTCTGGGAAGACATAAACATTCAAGCTATAGAAAATAGACAACTTATAATTCCACTCATACAATGTTCACCACCAGGCAAAGCAATCTGTAGTGTTAGAAGTTAGGCAATACCCTTGCAGCGTACTGAGTGGAAGGGGCACGTAGGTGCCTAGTGGGTTGAAATGTCTTGGCCTGAGTGCGAGTTACATGGATGTCCACTCTATGAAATCTCGCCCATCTCAGGGCAGCTGGGTGGTTCAGTCAGTTGAGAATCTGACTCTTGATTTCACCTCAAGCCAGTATTTCAGTTTGTGGGTTCAAGCCCCATGTCTGGCTCCAGGCTGAGTGTACGGACCCTCATTGGGATTCTCTCCGTCCCCACCGCCGCCCCGCCCCTGCTCATGCTCTCTCTCTCTCAAAAGTAAATAAATAAACTAAAAAAAAAAGGAAAAAGAAAGAAAGAAATTTCACCCATCTGTACACATGTACGTCACCTATGCGGTTTGGGGTACATATTTTATAGTTCAATAAAGTTAACTAAAATTCAAAACAATACACACACAAAAATGTAGACACATACCTACAGGCACGGAAGTTTCTTCATACTAGATGAGAAAAGCTACAAAGCAGTGCATAGAGCAGAGCATAGATCCCATGCTTGTAAAACTAACGTGTGCACACAGAACCAGGACACACGCCAACATTCATTTATTTAAAAATATTTATTCAGCACGTGCTATGTGCCAACACATGATTGATCTGGAAGACATCTCTACAACTGTACTATCCATGCAGAGTCCCGTCACATGCACGGCCACCTCCAGGTCCTGCACGGCTCTGTGCAGCCCCACACTCCGCACGGCGAGGGAGGAACTAGGGCAGCAAGGACACCATGAGCACGAGATGTGCGAACAGTCACTTTCACAGGCGTACAAGGCTGATGTGTGTGTCCTAGGAGTTGCGAACTAGACCTAGCTTAGGGACACTGTGCCACCAACTCACCCACAAGCCAGCACTGTGGACACCACTGGAAACACAGCCTACTTCTACAGGACAGACACAGGAGTGACAGCGGTGAGGGAGTTCCTGCCACGCCCAAGCACCGCTGTCTGTGGAGGGCCCCGAGGAGGGACTGCGCCCACAGCTCCGGGGGGCGACCCCTGCCAGGCAGAGAGAGCTCACGGCTTTGCAAGGACGCGTGCTCACATCCAAGGGCGTCTTCATTCACTCGGGCTCATTCCTGCACTATCTGCACGCTGCCTCCCACAGAATTTCAACTGTCATCTCCAGATGGGAAAGACTTTTTCTCCAACCTGAAAAAGAAAACAAATCCATTAAATAAGAAGTCACTTCAGTTTGATTAACCTGCAGAATTTCCTAAAAGTAATGTAATATTGTACAAAAGAATGACATTCAGAGACAGAAACTTTTTTATGACAAATGTTAAAATTTTAATATAAAATTATAAAACAGGTATTAAAACACAAAGAGCATCCATTTGATTATTTTCTTTTCTGTCCTACATTAACCCTGAGTCTGAGAAGAGAACCCTCTGTTCGGCAGCCTCTGTGAGGCACGACGCCGAAGGCCCCACCAGGCAGCCCCCCCCATTTCACTGCGGGAAGGATGGCTCTTCGGGCCTCAAACCGCTGCCACGGTCGGAAGGTGACTCACACCACACAACAACACAACATCACCCACCACCTAAAGGCTCCCCGCCGTGGGTTGGCCTCCAGCCCCGTTTCTCCACTGGGGCCTCCTGGACACAGGAAGCAGTGGCCCTTGGCTGGGCTGGGCCTCAACCCTCACAGACTCACCTTCTTGCACCTCTGTTTCCTGTTCTGCGAATAACAGCATCCATCTCCCCTCAGGAAGGTTACAAAAGCGACCCAGACAGACAAGGCCGTGTGGTCTGGCCACGGTGATCACCACAGACCCGTCCCCCAGGACCAGCGCCCTAGCACCTGACTTTACAGCTAAAGATCTTACTTTCTGCGATGTGGGGTCTTGTGTGGAAGTGACGGACCAACTCAGCGCCACGGACATGTGCCTCCTCCAGACGGGGTTCCTCTGCAACACAACTGAGCCAGTGACCACATCTCCCATGACGACAGAAACGGGCTCGTCCATCATAAACAGCACCTGCTTCCAGTGGGTGGTGCTGCAAGACAGGGGGTGTAGGGTTACCTCTCCGGAGCCTGACTCTTCAGGCTTACCTC
>NW_027528796.1:133185-169911 GCF_008692635.1 Crocuta crocuta
CAGGAAGCCTTTATGGGTTGCGGCGATTGAGTGACAACCCAGCCAGGATCCAGCTCCTGGACGCTGTCCAGATTCCGGGAGGGTGAAGGAGGCTGGCCCTGGTGGCCCAGAGGACACATGGCCAGGCAGAGGGTTCCTGGCCCCTTGCCCCCCTGGCACAGTGGGCATCCACCCAAAGCCCCTTGCTCAGTCTCTAAGCTGCCAGGGCCCAAGTTCTGGTTTCTGCAGTCCAAACAGGTCGTCACACGGGGGAGTCAGGCTGACGGGGAGCATGACAACTGTGACCTCTGGGTGAAATGGTCACACTCCCGAGCTCTTCAGGTTCTATCGGCTCTGACAGCCTGGCTCGACCGAGCACTGTGGCCTCTGCCAGACGCCGGGTGTGAGCCCCACGGTCGCACTCTGCAGCTCCTGCTCCCTTCTGTCTCAACCACTGTCAGGGTCTCTCCCAGGGCTTCAGAGACACACGGCCCGGGCTCTGCGCCCCGCCTGCCCCACACCAGCTGTGTACGGACGTGCCGGCGGAAGACCGCGCAGGCGCACGACCATCACTGGGTTTATAGTGTTCCTATTCGCATCTGTGCCGACAGGATCTAGAAGGAAAGCTGGCTGAGCCCCAGCCCCGCCACCTCCACAGGACCCTGTGGTCAAACAGCTCCTCGGTCCTGCTCCCATTTTACAGGAGGAAGCTGGGGCCCTTCCAGGCGCACTGCCACAGCCAGCACCTAACCTCTGGTCCAGGGCAACTAATGAACAGGACAACAAAGGCCCCAGGTGAGGGCAGCATTTCCACGGCAGCCGCTGTGTCCAGCACTGTAGCGGACGACATCAGCTTCGCAGGACGCACGAGCAAGCGTGCATCATTACTGCACAGAACGTTTTCCTCAAGAAACGCTGACCTTCCCTAAGAGCCTGAGTCAAAGGTCCCTAGAATTCTGCGGACCGTGTCTGTGTGAGACCACGGAAGGCAGAAGCAGCGTCCAGGGCAACTGAGGAAGACAAAGTCTGCTCCTTGTCTTCATGCAGGGGTCAGAGGGCAGTCCAGGAAGCCCAGTGCAGGGGCAGGTGGGGCATGGCCCTGGACTCGCCCGCCCGCCCGCCGCCTGCACACTGTGCTCCACGCCTGGGGCAGTCTGGTCTGGAGAGAGTCTAGGTCAACAACCCAGGACTGCTAGCTCTCTAAGGCGATCACGCAGACAACTTGAAGGCAGGTGAACTGTCCCAGCTCTCCTGAGGGCTGTGGAGCCACCCGCGGGGGGCGCACACTCACGGGTGGAACGGGCCTGTGCTCAGCACCAGCTGTGGCTCGTCCTCCTCCAGGCTCTGAAACCGAACACTGAACCAAGCTGTAAATCCATGCAGAGTGCCGGCTTTCCTGATCTCAAAATGCAACTCGCCTTTCATTGTCTGTGTTCAAGCAAATGACAAGAGAGGGACATGGTTTGGTAAGCACGTGACAGCACGCCGCAAGAGCTCTCTGTGAGCGAGAATCAGCAACTCACTTCACGAATCCCACAACACCACACAGCGGTAGGCAGTCTACCACCCATTTCAGCCGTTAGGAATCTGTAACTTGCTAGTTTAGCTGAACATAACCACATAAAATTTCCTCCTCAGGAAAGGATTAAAGCTTGCATCATAAATTCAAATGCTGCAGATAATCACAAAAGGTTTCAAGCAATTTGGGCCTTACGTGCCTAATTTTCTGCCCCCAAATTTGAGTGGAATACTTTCTCTTCTCAATTCTTTGCATAGATAGAAAGTTCCAGGCTGGGTCTCTATATTGCAAAACTAACTGCAGACTCAACAGTTCGGTCCCCACGCTGCTTGGCCCACTTGGGCTCCAGCAGGGGCCTCTCAGGCTCCCGCACCTCAGAGCACACCCTTAAAATGAGACATCCCAAATCCACAGGGGCCACCTGGTGGCAACACAGGATAAATGAAAGTATGAAGAATTCTGTCATCAACAGAAGCTAAAAAAACTTAGAAAAACATTTTAATTCAAAGTCCATGATGAAACTGGATAAAATTAGAATCTGAAGATGCTGAAAATATTATACATGAATATAAAGATAGCTGAGGATGTTAAAAAGGTTAACTATAAAGAAATAGTATAAAAATATACAAAAATCAGAATATAAAGAAAAAAGACTGGAAGAATCAAAAGGCAAAAGTTCATGAATTCATTATCTGCACAGCAAGTTGTGGGGTGTGTGTATCGCCTACTTAATGTGACAGGAAGACTCATCTCTCACCTCTAGGTCCGCAATCTGCACAGTTCTCATGTCCAACTGTAATATAGTGCATGGTTCAGAGAGACAGTCTTCCGGTTTCAAGATGTGGTTATACTTCGGCTTCGAAAAAAATTCCTTAATTGCTAAAGATCTAGGAAAAAGTCAGAGGAACTGCTCAGAGTTGGGTACCAGTATCTCGGGCTTTGACACACACGTGCATGACAACAGTCCTCGCTTTTTCTCTTCAGCACTAGCAGGAATTCCAAGCCACAGCTGTGGTGAGGGCACCAAGGCGGGGCTGGGGGGTCCCTGCAGGCAGCCTGGGTCACGGCGGCCCGGCAAGTGTGCAAGCGACGTGAGCACTTCCCACCTCTGTCCCACTCACGGGGTCTGTACATGTGGGAACCAACCTCTACCACGCAGAGCAGGCCCTGACCAGTGTGCCCTCTGCAGTCGTGGTTTCGGTTACTGCAGTCCGGGAGCAGGTGACCCTCCTCCTGACAGGCTGACAGAAGGTCAGCAGGAACCTAAGGCTACTTCACAAGGCCTCCGTCACTCACCTGACTGCATCTCCTCACGTGTAAGTACAGGACAGTAAGATAGTCCACAGGAGGTAAAACAGGCATTCCTGGTCTAGGTCACTCTGTAATAAAGGCCTACAGGTGCCCCTGGAGAAGGGCTTGTGCTGCGTCAGTTAAACAAGACACAGTGCTGGCCTCCCGCAGGCTCATCTTCTTACCGCCCACCCACTCCACTGGCTGAACACCGCACTTGCCCGAAGTAACCTACTAGGTACCACGGAAATGTTTCAAAAATTAAGTGCAGCAGTGACTTCTGAATTAACAAATAAAAGGAAACATTTTATTTTATTTATTTTTAAATATTCTTATTTATTTCTAGGAGAGAGACAGTGTGAGCAGGGGAGGGTCAGAGAGAGAGGGAATCACAGACTCTGAAATAGGCTCCAGGCTCTGAGCTGGCAGTCAGCACAGAGCCCGACGCGGGGCTTGAACCCACGAACCGCGAGATCATGACCTAAGCAAAAGTCGGATGCTTAACCGACTAAGCCACCCAGGTGCCCCAAAAGGAAACATTTTAATAAAGATTTTACAATATGTACATATTTTTAATATTGTTCTGATGATAAAAGACTTATGCATTTATAAGGAATTGGGAAAACATAGAAAAGTATAAAGAAAAACTCTGAGGGGCACCTGGGTGGCTCAGTTGGTTAAGCATCCAATTTCAGTTCAGGTCGTGGTCTTAAGGTTTGTAGGTTCGAGCCCCGCGTTGGGCTCTGTGCTAACAGTTCAGAGCCTGGAGCTGCTTCAGATTCTGTGTCTCCCTCTCTCTCTCTGTCCCTCCCCCACTTGTGCTCTCTTTGTGTCTCTCAAAAGTAAATAAATAAACATTAAAAAAATTAAAAAAAAAAAAGAAAAAACTTGAATCCCCCTAACCTTGCCTTGGTATCTTGATCTATTTAGTCATTTTCTCCCCTAGGGATACATTTAACTATGTTCTTCTGCAAAGCAGAAGCCGTTCTGCACACATGGCTTGTGTCCCACCAGTTCTACCATCTCTTAATCCATCTGATGTATACACAGCAATTTAGGCGCGTTCCTCTGGATAACCGCGTGGCACAGCAGTGGGCCGTGGCCCTGGGACGGGGGGATGCCGGATGCACCCGCGGCTCTGGCCACAGGGCCTCGTCTCCCCCATCACGCCTGCAGCCCTCAGGCACCAAGAACTGCTGTTTTAATTTAATCTTTGCTCATCTGGTAGGCAAAAATGGCATTTCACTTTAATTCGCATTTTAAACACTAATGATGCACAATTTTTTTCAAATATTTATCAGTGATTTTATTTATTTTTGTGACTTGCATACTCCCATGCCTTGGCTATAATTTCACTGGATATTCATCTTTTCTGACTCTAGGATCTGTCAGCTAATAACTTCCTCTAAGTAGTCACTGCCTTTTTAAATTGCATTTATGCTGATGATATACAGACACTGTCAATTTTTATAGACTCAAGTCCAGTGGCTCCTTGCTCCTGCTGACTTTCTGTCTAAGACCTGACACATAGGCCCCCACGGATTCCTACAGTAGATGCAGATGTTTTAACACAAAATTCTTAAATCCACATGGAATTAAATTTCAGTGTATGGTAGGAGAAGCAAAGAAGTTTCAAGGGGCTCATCTATGGTCCCAGGACATTTGCCACCTCTGCCCCTCATGCCCCAACTTTCCCCACACAATTTGTGTGTGTCCATCCCGATCCACTCCTCTGTCTTTTCTGGTCTCAGGAGCACCCCGCCCTCATCCCTGTCTCTGTCGCTTGGACGTTAGTACCTGGCAGCACAAGAACCTCCTCACTGCTCTATTCTAACTCTCCCCGGCCCTTCCTCCCCATTTGTCCTAGATGAGCTACAAAATGGCTCTGCTGAGGACATTCCTCTCCATCGCCTTTGGGATTTGGGTTGAGAGTAGTACAACGATTCAACATGTTAACTGTGAAGACTTCTTACCTTTGCATTATTATTTCTTTTTTTGAATTGTTCAACAAAACCCAAAAAGGCCCAAGGCCGCCATCTTGCTGTCATCTCCCCAGCTGGGCATCGAGCAGGTGTCCAGGCTTATCTGGCCCTCAGCACATAAGCAAAGTTTCCTGCAGTTTCTGACAGGTGGGACCCTGCCTAATTTCCAGGGCTGCGGCTGGTTTCTCCTAACTCCCACGGCATACTCAGAAGGAGAAGCAGCCAGCTTCCGTCACCATCCTTCTTAGAAGAGGCAATATTTAAAATGTGAAGGCCTTATCAGGAAATCATTTTATAGTAAAACCTGACGCTCAATTGTACACGCGCGTCTGTATGTGTAAAATGAGGAAATCAACTGCTCTGGAGCATCGTTTTCTTTGCAAACTATCAGGAATGACTTCACAAAAACATTTCCTGATCCTTTAAAAACTTAAAACTCATAGTAGGAACACCTATTTGTGTGTTAAGAGCCCACATATTTATAAAGGGCCTTGGTTTTAAATGTGACCATATTTTCCCCATTCTATTTGAGAACTTAGATGGCAAAAGACATTTCAACTACCATCACATCTTTTAGCAGTTTAAAGGCCTGAAAGAAATGTGTAAAATTCTGAGGCACGTGAGTGAATTCAGATCAGTCTCATGGCGTGCTCCACCACAGAGGAGTTACGTGGCCGTAGGAGGCCTGCCGCTCACACGGCCAGGAGGACCCGGAGCACCCGGCTGCACACACTCACTTGAGAGCGCTGAGGTTGAACTCGTAGGCGTTGTCCCAGAAGAGGACCTTGCTGCGGTAGTCTCTGTCGGCACTGCAGGGGACCAGGTGCAGCGCGGCCGTGGTCGGCCAGATGACCCCGTCCTCCTTCAGCCACACGTCCCGGGCGTACAGGATCGACTCAATCATGAACTCAAACTGCACAGGAGGAAGACACACGGGGGACATGGTGACTGAGGCCCATGTCTGTGATGCACAGTGTGGGAAGATTTATCTTGAACCCACAGCAGTGAAGTCACAGATTCCCACCACAGCCTGGGGTGGTCACACCAGTTCACTTTAGAATGAATTCAGAACTGGGCCCGGCCAACAGGAAAGATCTCCACTCTCGCCATCTCCCTCACTTACAAGTCAGTTGGTACTCCATTTTTAAGAGCCCCTAAGCACTGCAGCATTTTAATTGTCAATCCCTATAAATTTGGTCTGAGGGATTTTCAGAATTTTCGTAACCCTGGAAGCTGGCTGAAACCCCTTCTTAAAAGCATGGAACATTAAAGGAGGAGCGCCATGGATCCCTGAGCATGCACCCGGACAGATGGCATGTGTCGCTTGCGACGGAGAACAGGGGCCACTAAAGCCCCGAGAGGCCAACCTTTGTGTCTGAACCAGAGAGTGCCAGAGGGTGGGGCCAGGCCCAGGGCACGTCATCCTGCGCTGACGGGAAGCCCCATAAGGGTCTTGTTTTATTTAAATAACTTTAGGCAGTTATTATTGTGGAAGTAACAGTATGTTCAGTATGGAAGATTTTAGAAACTCAGAAAAGCACGAAAATAAAAGTCATGAGTAAACCCAGTGCCCAAAAGAAACCAATGTTTGCCTGGTGGTTTATGCTCAAAGTCTTCTCCTCTCATACACATATATGCACACGTGTGAACATTTTATACAGATCATTTTTAATTGTATTTTTTAAAATCACCAAAAGTAAATCAGTTACTCTATAAATTTTAACACTTGTATGGATCTGTGTAACGACAACCACAATCAGGATACAGAACAGCCCCATTACCCCAAAACACTCCTCATGACATCCTCTGTGGTCACTGCCTCCCACCACGTCCAACCTCTGAAAACCACTAATTTGTGTCAATCCCCGTGGTTTTGCCTTTTGAGAATGACATACAAATGGAATCATACAGTACGTGATCTTTTGAGACCGGCTTCTTTCACTCGTAATATCAACTTTTTCATTCCGAAATGTTCTAATCTGTGCCTTCTATCCTGTGGTGTTCATCTGTCTTTCCTTATTACAGTCTCACACTGTTCTAAGTACTCCAGACACGGTTAGTTACGCCAGTAACGTCTCTGGGGTTTATCCATTTCTGTATCAATAGTTCATTCTTTCCTTTTTAAGTTTATTTATTTCGAGAGAGAAAGAGCGAGCGAGCATGCGTGCGTAAGTGGGGGAGAAGCAGAGGGGGAGAGAGAGAATCCCAAACAGGCTCCGCACCCAGCACAGAGACCAACACGGAGCTCGGTCTCACAAACCGCCAGATCACAACCTCAGCCAAAGTCGAGTTGGACACTTAACCAACCAAATCACCCTGGCACCCCACAATAGTTGGTTCTTTACTGCTCAGTAGGACCCCATTGTGCAAAGGGTATGACATACACAAAGTGGGAATACCAGAAGGAGAAGAAAGAGAAAGGAACAGAAGAAATATCTGAAGCAATAATGACTGACAACATCCTCAAATTAATGTCAGACACCAACCCACAGATCCAGGAAGCTCAGTTTACACTAAGCAGGATAAATGCTTAAGAATAGTATACCTGTTTTTGGCTAAGTCCATTGAACATTCGACTCTTGATTTTGTCTCAGGTCATGACTTCATGGTTTATGAGATCAAGGCCCACCTGGGATTTTCCCTCTCCCTCTCTCTGCCCCTCCCTTGCTCATGGTCTCTCACTCTCTCTCAAAATAAATAAATGAAATTTTCTATTAATTTAAAAAAAGCAACAACATGGGGTGCCTGGGTGGCTTAGTCGGTTAAGCGTCTGACTTTCGCTTAGGTCATGATCTCGCGGTTCGTGGGTTCGGGCCCTGCGTCGGGCTCTGTGCTGGCTGCCAGCTCAGAGCCTGGAGCCTGTTTCAGTCTGTGACTCCCTCTCTCTCTGACTCTCCCCTGCTCATGCTGTCTTTCTCTCTCTCTCTCCTAGAAATAAATAAAAAAACATTAAAAAAAAAAAAAGAAAAAAAAAGAAAAAAAGCAACAACAACAGTATGGGCATATCATTTTCAAACTATAAAAACTCAAAGATAAAGAAAAAATCCTTAAAGACAATAGAGAGAAAAAAAACCACTCTATCCACTGAGTTACAAAGATAAAATTACGTATCACTTCTTATCAGAAACCACATAGGCAAGAGAAGAGTGTGTGGTAGGGTCCCCTACCTAAGGAAAAAAAAAAAAGAACATCTCAAGGGAACCTTGCTATTCGCATATGTGACAACATCCCTCACAATCCTGTAACATGAGACCACTTAATCAGACTGCATGTTTGTGTGTTATCATATATGGGAGTCAAAGAAGTAAAAAATATACATAAAACCATGTCACGTGGTATCTGGGGCTCAGTTCTTTGGGTATGAACCCAACTGAGCAATGCCGCCTGGAATAAAGTTGCTTCCTGGAAAGAAAAGCCTCGGTGTCACGACTGTCTGTGTGAGAATTCTGCTACATTACTTGGGGGCTCATCTGGGATTCAGAGCTGGTGAGTTTCTACCTCCTCTGCTACCGGGAATACAAACCTCAGGGCACAGGGAGAGGCAGCTCCTGGCCCCAGCGGACCATTTGATCTTCAGACTAGCCCTCCCAGGGCACTGGGGCGAGGACCTTGTGTGTACTAACAGAACCCACGAGGCCCAGGAACTGGCTCAGGGAGCGCCTGTCAGATTGGTGAGAATCCGGTTTGTTTTGGCAGACCTGCCCGTAATAGGCAGAAGGGGAGTCTGATCACCTCCCAGAGCTGCACTAGTAATTCCGCAAGGGAAGAGGAACGAAGCTGCAATTCTAAGGCATTGGGCACTGGGCGGCAGGTTGGAGTCGCCATGTACCTGTGTATGGGGACACGTCTCTTGTTCGTTTTCTGGGTCAATGACTATGATAATTAGAGCCAACTGTCTCTGGTTGTTCTACCTCAGAACAGGGACTTCAAGGAACATTCCCAAGCAGCTTCCAAAACTCCTTTCGTTTCGGGGAAATTCCCCCATCTCCTCCCAACTGACATGGACTGCCTAATTCCACTGGTGGAAAACAAAACAAAAGTAACCTGAAGTCTGCTCCTCTGTCTGGGCTGACAAGACTTAAAACTGGGAATTCTCTTTCTCTGCCTTCTGCTGGCACCTCTCCTCTTTTGCCCTCCCTTCCCCCACTCCTTTTCTGCACCACCGGAGAGGGCGGCTTGCCTAACGGACCCCTCAATGCCTCAGGCACCATCAGCTCCTCCGCCCACCCTAGATGTTGAGGAGCGAAGACCACCATAGTCAGATTTCCCCACCAATGTTCCAGGTAAAAATTAGCCATGGGGAACAAATTGTCTTATGTGGACTCGAGTAAAATGTATTCAGTGTTTAACCTAATTTAAGTTTGTTGGTTTGAAATAGACAATGTTTATCAACATTAAAAAAAAAAAACCAGAAACAAACTTTTATTCTACCTAGATTTGCTGAAGGTCAGATAAGCTCCTGTTATCTCTGTTCCAATTTGTTAACAAAAGGATGATGTAAAGTGATGGCTAATTTTGTCTGTCTCATAGTTTTCAGAGGTAATTGTTAAGACAGCTTTCAAAGTTCTTGGTAACCTAAAACGTTAACGTTTTGCTTACATGATAAATTAAGATTGAATTCATCCTGGGGCACCCGGGTGGCTTAGTCGGTTAAGCGTCCGACTTTCGCTCAGGCCATGATCTCGCGGTTCGTGGGTTCGAGCCCCGCGTCGGGCTCTGTGCTGACTGCCAGCTCAGAGCCTGGAGCCTGTTTCAGAGTCTGTGACTCCCTCCCTCTCTGACCCTCCCCTGCTCACGCTGTGTCTGTCTGTCTGTCTCTCTCTCTCTCCTAGAAATAAATAAAACATTTATTTATTTAGATAAATATATGTTTTATATTTAGGACATTTATAAACATATGTTATATATGTTTAGGAGCTCTAAACCTCAACCAACTGTCTGTCAGATATCCAGAGCCTCAGGTAACTCTAAATATAGAAGGAAAGCTGGTTGATTTCCTTCTTAACACCAGAGCTCCCTTTTCTGTCCTCCTTTCCACTCCAGGCCAACTACCCAAATGCAGCATGATGATTAGGGGCACCTCTGGGAAACTTCTAACTAAATTCTTCTCTCAGCCCCTGGGATGTATATGGGGAAGACTAACTTTTTTCTCATTCTTTCCTGATAATGCCAGAGAGCCTTACTCCCTTGCTAGAAAGGGACATTATAAGTAAATTAAGAGACTCTGGTGCTACTAACTCAGGACAGATAAACAATGATGTGAGTTTTTGAAAATTACTGGGTATTATAGGCTATAGATACCAGGGTTCAGGAAAATAGTTTGCTGCCATATCAATTATTAAACTCAATCCTACCTCCTCTCCCCTCCCCCCAAATAAATAAACAAATAAATAAACTAGGGTCTGACACCTAAACACTGTCTCTAGCTCTTGGAATGGTTAAAACAGAGCAGGGCAATTACTATTACCAAGCTCACAGAGCTAAAAGATTATTAAAACACAGCATCAGACCTTTCATTTAGGGAGGGACAAAACTTATCAAATGGCTCAAAAGATGTTTACTGAAAAAAAAATTGTCAAAGACAGTTCTGCAAGTGGTATCAGGCTATGAAGTATGTCTCAAGAACAATCCTTTCAACCACAAACTAGCTCTCCCAGACAATCAAGGAATTGGAGAATATCCAGGAAAAGACACAATTACATCTCTCTCAGTTGCCAAGGTCAAAAAAAAAAAAAAAAGCCAACCTCTGTTTGAATGGGTTAGTACTTTTACTAATTGGGTAGGGGCTTTCCCCTCCAAGTCAGAAAAGGCACAAAAAGTAATAAAAATACTGCCTTATAAAATAATACCCAGGTTTGGCTTATCTAAAAATTTACCTGAAAGTTTTACATATCAAAATAAAGCAGACTGTCTGCCTACACTACGCAAAACTCTAAATAATACCTCATAAGCATTAGATGCTTAAAAAAATTTTTTTTAATTAAGTTAGGGCCAAACTCTTGGAAGCAGAGCCACCATTACTCACTGCTCCTGCTTCTCCATCACCTGGGTTATGACTCCCTGACATATACTGTTTACAAAGTTAGGGTCTCTCCTAGATTATTTGACAAGTTTGGAAACTATAGACATGATCTTAAGATGCCATCTTGTTGGTCAATATAATCTTTACTTTGTGTTATTCTCTGTGTGTCTGCTAATGTTTATGCTGCCTCATGCCTGCCGGCCTTCCTGCAAAACCATACTGTGGGCCACTCAACTGACCCTTGGGTAGACTCTAGCTGCCGGACCCCTGCACCGTCCCTTATCAGCCTGCAGAAGCCAGAACGGTCATCATCCCCTATTCCCCAACAGCAGTTACAGGCCCTGTTCCAGGGAAGAAATAAGTAGGGAAAGGGGTAATATCAGGCAGGGAGAGATAAAGGACCTTCAGGGAGGCAGACTGCAGCTGCAAGTGGGAGGCGGAAACAGCAGATGGGGTTCTCCCTTTATCAAATCCTTTATGGGTGCCCTTCCCCCCATAACCAGGGGCATATGGGGGGAATCTAAATGAGACAGACAATGTAACCCTAAAACAACAGATGCAGGCCCTTGGCTTTACCCTAACCACCTTTCACCACTGGGTCAGAGAACGATTGCCTGTAAATCTGACTATAGACGCTCAGCCCTTTAAACCAGGAGATGCGATACAGATAAAGGAATGAAATGTCCAATCCCTAAAATTCCTCTGGAGGGACCTGTTCACTATCATTTTGTCCACCGCTACTGCAGTAAAAGTAGCTGAAATGGGTCCTTGGATTCACTACAGCAAAGTGAAGCCGGCATCTCAAAACTGGGAGTGCATTCCGGATCCATCAACACCATGCAAGCTGACCATAGGGAAGCAGCAGCAATCCGCAACGCCAGAGGCTCCGGGAGACCGCAGCCCTGCTCTAGTTGCTCCGGAAGCTGACTCATCTATGCACGGCAGAAGCTTGAGGAATCGACGGTCTGGTGAAACAAAAGACTGCCCTTATTTTTATATGTTTCCTTACCGTGATGCACTGTCACACCCTGTTTCTCATTATTATTGATTCTTCCTCTACTCTTTGCCACAGGATTGGCTGAGGCCACCCTCGGCTGGCTAGAAATGTGGTGAGAGGTTTCTGTTAACACGCACCTTCCCTTTGTGGATAGGATACTTCAATGGTACCAACATGAGAAAACAATGGCCATAAGAGACTAAAAATACTAGATCCCCACAAATCTTATAATAAAACGAAATACCTCAGTCCTACTACCAGGGCTTTGCTTCTCAAAAGCTCAATTACTGGAAAAAAAAACTGTCTTGCCTAGTGGGGAAAAAGTTCACCATCATCTCTGTTAAAAACTTAACAGGCCTGGGCCAAAGGTTTTATACCTCAACTGCCCAGAAAACCCAACTGTGGGGGACCCCAGGTCACCTTGAGCCAGATCCCCACCCGTGTCTCACTTCTCTCATCTCCAGAGGCCTGAGACAATGTCAACATAACCACCAAATGACAAATTCTGGGTGGACTGTACTTGAGATGTGGAAGGAGAGCCTACATTATACTTCCCTCAGTCTGGTCAGGGTCATGTGTGCTGGAAACTAGTTGCCCATCCTTCTTCCTGCCCCCACTTGCCAGAGAAAAGCATTTGGGAATTCAAGCGTATGGGGACAGGGAGACTCAAAAAAAAAAAAAAAAAAAAAAGGCAGCATACCTTACAAATTAACAATTCAAAAGATAATAAATGACCTCCCAAGCATATAATCCACTATTATGGCCCTGCCACCTACACAGAGGATGGGTATTGGGGCTACTACATTCCCATTTACATGCTAAACCACATAATTCCACTGCAAGCAGTTGTAAAAATTATAACCAATGAAACTGCCAGAGCTCTTAACTTACTAGCCAAGCAACAACCAGAAATGTACAATACCATCTATCAACATTGCTTGGCCTTAGATTGCGTGCTTGCTTCTGAGAAAGGTGTTTGTGGAAATTTTAACCTGAGCAACTGCTGCCTACAGATAGATGATGAGGGAAAAGTCCTAGAGATCACAGGTCGAATGAGAAAGGTTGCTCACGTCCCAGTCCAGACCTGGAATCCCAGGGAGTTATTTGGAGGATGGTTTTCAACTCCTGGAGGATTCAAAACCCACATGGGAATTACCCTCCTAATTTTAGGAGGGGTGCTTAATCTTACCCTGCTTGGCTCCCCTGGTTGTAGGGTCTGCCTCCAGTCTCACTGAGGCCATAATTTGAAAAAAAGAGATGTCCATTCATGTAACCATATTATAAAAATATAAACCTCTAAACCAAGATGATGCTCTTTGACCCTAAATAGAGGAGTCTGAGCATCAAAGGGGGGGAAATGAGGTAGGTCCCCTCCCTAAGAAAAGAAGAAAAAAGAAATCTCAAGGCAACCTTGCTATTTGCGTGACAACATTCCTCACGACCTTGACCTTGTAACATGAGACCACTTCGCGTATGTGACAACATTCTTCACGACCTTGTAACATGAGACCACTTAATCAGACTGCATGTTTGTGTGTTACCGCATATGGGAGACAAAGAAGTTAAAAAAATACATAAAAAACCATGCTACGTGGTGTCTGGAGCTCAGTTCTTTGGGTACGAACACAACTGAGCGATGCCGGCTGGAATAAAGTTGCCTCCTGGAAAGAAAAGGCTCAGTGTCACGACTCTCCGTGCGAGAATCCTGCTATAGCTGGAGTGAAATATTATAAGCATTGAGAGAGGGGCGCCCAGGTGGCTCAGTCAGTTAAACATCTGACTTCAGCTCAGGTCATGATCTCACAGTTCATGAATTTGAGTCCCATGTAGGGCTCTGTGCTGACAGCTTAGACCTGCTTCAGATCTGTGTCTCCCTCTCTCTCTGCCCCTCCCCGTCCACTCACACTCTATATGTCTCTCTCTCTCTCTCTCAAAAATTAACATTTAAAAAAAATTTTTAAGTGTTGAGAAAAAAAATACCACCAATCTAGAATTACTTTAAAAAAGGAAAGAGAAATAGATTTTCTCAGATAAATAGAAACGGAGGGAATTTGTTGCCAGTACACCTGCCTTGTAAGAAATGTTAAAAAGTTCTTTAGAGGGAAGGACCTGATATAGATCAGAAATTTAGATCTACATAAAGAAAGAAAAGCACTGAAGAAGGAACAAGTGATGATAACATTAAAACTTTTCTTTTTTTTTTAAATTTTTAAATTTTTTTTTTTAAATTTATTTCTAAGAGAGAGAGAGAGAGAGGGAGACAGCGTGAGCAGGGGAGGGTCAGAGAGAGGGAGTCACAGACTGAAACAGGCTCCAGGCTCTGAGCTGGCAGTCAGCACAGAGCCCGACACGGGGCTCGAACCCACGAACAGCGAAATCATGACCTAAAAACTTTTTTCTTCTTAATTGATCTAACAATTTGTTCAAAACAATAGAAACACAGTATCTGACCATGCTTGCTTATGTCTATAAGTATGCCCAGGCTTCCGTATGCTATATATAGGTGAAGTGAATGACAATGTTACAAGAGACAGGAAGAAGATATCAGGATTATTTTGTTACAAGGAACACCATCCATGAAGTGACACAGGGTTACATGAAGGTGGACTTGGATCAGTTGTATATTGCAAACTATAGGGCAACCACTTAAAAAGTTAAAAAAAAAAAAAGTATAATTGATATGCTCAGAAAGGAAAGAAAATGGAGTCATATAAAAAGTCCAATCAAAACCTCAAAAGGTAGAGCACCTAAATATATATACAGTGGATCAGTCACTCGAACAAACCACCCTAAGGAAACACTGATTTAATTAAACTACATGTTAGATCAGATGGCCTGGTAAGACGTACATACAACATTCTCTCCAACAGCAGCAGAACACACATTCTTCTCACGTACACACAGAACATTCTCCAGGAGAGAGCAGATGTTAGGACACAAAAAAAGTCTTAACAAATGTAAGAAGAGTGAAGTCATATCAAACATCTTTTATGACCATCATGGTATAAAACTAGAAAGCAAAAAAAAAAAAGAAGGAACTGGGAAAATTCACAAAAATGTGGAAATTAAATAACATCCCTGAACAATCAATGGGTAAAAGGATTCAAAAGAGAAGTCAAATAATATCCTGAGACAAATGAAAACAGAAACACAGCAGAACAGAACATACAGTGTGCAGCAGAAGCAGGCTGAACAGGGAAGTTTATAGAAATACATGCCTACTTTAAGGAAAAACACAACTCAAATAAACAATGTAACTTTGCACCTAAGGAAGTAAAGAAAGAACTGGCCCAAAGTTAGTGGAAGGAAGTGACAAAGACCAGAGTGGAAATAAATGAAATAGAGACTAAACAGGCACAGGAAAGACCAATGAAACAGAGCTGGTTTTTTGAAGATAAACACATCTTTAGCTAGACTCACCAAGTCACAAAGAAAAGGGCTAAAATACATAAAATCTGAAACAAAAGAAGAGACATTATGACTGCTCTCACACAAACACCAAGGACCACAACAAACTGCTATAAAGAATTATATGCCAACAAATTGGACAATCTAGAAGAATAGATAAAATCCTAAAAAACACACAACCTTCCAAGACAGAATTGTGAAGAAATAAGACCATCTGAACAGACCAACTACTAGTAAGGAGACTGAATTAGTCACCGAAAAATTCCCAACTTTTCCACAACCGGATGGCTTCACAGGTGAATTCTATCAAACATTTAAAAAATCAATACCAAATCTCAAACTCTTCCAAAATACCAAAGGGGAAGGAACACTTTCAAATTCATTTTACAAGGTCAGCATTACCCAAAGCCAGACAAGGACAATTTACAAGGAAATTATAAGCCAATATCGCTGATGAACATAGATGGAAAAATCCTCAAATAAAAATGAGCAAACTTAAGTCAACAGTACATTAAAAGGATCATATGCATAATCAAGTGGGATTTATTTCTGGGATGCAAACATGGTTCAACATAGCAAATCAACAGACATGATACAACCACATTAACAAAATGAAGGATGAAAATCATATGATCATCTCAATATATGCAAAAAAAAAAAAAAGCATTTGATGAAAGTCAACTACATTCCATGATACAGATTCAAAAAACTGAGTATTAAGAGAACATATAACAACATAATGAAAGTCCTATGTCAAGCCTAGATAACACCATACTCAACACTGAAAAGCAGAAAGCTTTCCTCTAAGATAAGAAAGACAAGGATGCCCATTCTCACCACTTTATTCAACATAGTACTTACTGGAAGTCCTATCCAGAGCAATCAGGCAAGAAAAAGAATAAAAACATCTAAAACAGAAAGAAGTTAAACTGTCTCTATTTGCAGATGACATGTTATATATAGAAAATCCTAAAGGGGCACCTGGGTGGCTTAGTCGGTTAAGCGTCCGACTTTCGCTTAGGTCATGAGCTCGTGGTTCGTGGGTTCGAGCCCCGCGTCGGGCTCTGTGCTGACTGCCAGCTCAGAGCCTGGAGCCTGTTTCAGTCTGTGACTCCCTCTCTCTCTGACCCTCCCCTGCTCACGCTGTCTCTCTCTCTCTCCTAGAAATAAATAAAACATTAAAAAAAAATTTATAAAAAAAAAAAAAGAAAATCCTAAAGACTTCACCCAAAAATCAAATTCTATTAGAATAAACAAATTCAGTAGAGTTATAGACTACAACATCAATATATAAAAACTAGTTGTGTTTCTATACACTAACAATGAGCTACCAAAAAGAGAAATTAAGAAAACAATCCAGGGGCACCAGGGTGGCTCAGTTGGTTAAGCGGCCGACTTCGACTCAGGTCATGATCTCGCTGTCCGTGGGTTTGAGCCCCCTGGGCTCTGTGCTGACAACTCAGAGCCTGGAGCCTGTTTCAGATTCTGTCTCTCCCTCTCTCTCTGCCCCTCCCCAGCTCGTGCTCTATCTCTCTCTCTCTCAAAACTATCATAATCAAAACATTGTACTGTCATAAAGACAGACACATAGATGAATGGAACAGAACAGAGAGTCCAGAAATTAACCCATGCATACATTATCAATGAATTTTCAACAAAGAAGCCAAGAATATGCAATGGGGAGAGGATAACCTCTACGAAATGGTGTTGGGAAAACTGGATTGCTGCCTGTACAAGAGTGAAATTGGACCTCTATCTTACAACACACACAAATCAACTCAAAATGGATTAAAAGCTTGAACATAAGACCTAAAACCATAAAATTCCTAAAAGAAAACACAGTGAATAAGCTTAACGCTGATCTTGCCAATAATTTTTTGGATTAGACACCAAAAGCAAAGGGAACAAAAGCAAAACTAAACCAGTAGGACCACATCTAACAAAAAAGCTTCTGCACAACAAAGGAAACCATCATCAACAAAAAGGTAACCTGTGGAATGGGAGAAAATATTCGCAAACCACATATCTAATAAGGGGTGAAAACACAAAACATACAAGAACTCATAACAAATTAATAGAAAAAATTGTTTTTAATTGGACAAAGAGACATTTTTTCCAAAGAAACATACAAATGGCTCACAGGTACATGAGAGGTGCTCAGTATCACTAATCACCAGGGAATGCAAATCAAAACCACAATGACATGTCAGCTCACCCCTGTTATGTTTATCATCAAAAAGACAAAAGTAACAAATGCTAGCAAGAACACGTAGAAAAGGGAACCCTGGAACATTGTTAGTGGAAATGTAAACTGGTACAGCCACTATAGAAACCAGTGCGGAGGTTCCTCAAGAAATTAAAACCAGAAATACCATGTGATCCAGCAATCCCGCTTCTGGGTTTACATCCAAAGGAAATCATTATCTCAAAGACGTATCTGCACTCCCATGTTCACTGAAACATTAGTCATAATAACCAAGTTATGGACACAACAGAAGTCCACTGACAGATGAATGGATAAAGGAAATGTGAAAGAGATATAAATGTGATACAAATGTGATATATACAGATATAGATATATACAATGGAATATTATTCAGCCATGAGAAAGAAGGAAATCCTGCCATATCCAACAACATGGATGAATCTAGAGGGCCTTATGCTAAAATGAAATAAGCCACATAGAGATAGACAAATACTTTGTAGACCATTTCCAATTTATAAAAATATTTCTCAGTTGTAATTTCTCTTGAAGCTCACTTCTTTATCTGTAATCTATCTGTCATCTACCTTCACTTGCATTAAGGTATAAAATTATAAGATACTTAAAGTAGGCAATACGGTGACATTTATATGTGAAATCTTTAAAAAAATTTTTTTAAGTTGAACTCATAAACAGAGAGTAGAAAAGTGGTTACCAGGAGCTCAGGGTTAAGGAAAATAGGAGATGTTGGCAAAAGGCTACAAACTGTCAACTATAAAATGAATAAGGTCTGAGTATTATACGGCGTGGGGACTATGACTGACGACACCATTATTGGAAGTGATGAGTGTGTTAACTCAACGAGGGGAAGCTACTGATAATGTATACAGCTATCAAATCACCGTATTGCCTACTTTAAGTATCTTATAATTTTACACCTTAATGCAAGTGAAGATAGATGACAGATAGATTACAGATAAAGAAGTGAGCTTCAAGAGAAATTACAACTGAGAAATATTTTTATAAATTGGAAATGGTCTACAAAGTAAATATGCAATCAATTTACAAAAATATGAATCTTAAGTTTACATTATCAAAGCATGTTCATGTTAGGTTCAAAACCAATACACCTCTGAGCATTAAATTAATTCACCCTTAATTTATGCTCATTAAATTCCCTAACTTTATTTGCTTAAAAAGAAAACATAAAAGGAAGAGAAAGAGTAGAAGAAAAAAAACTGGAACGACAAATAGAACACAATAACAAATATGATGGATGTACTAATCCAACTATATTAATAATCACTTGAATGTCAGTGGTCTACATACACCAATTAAAAAAACAAAGATTGTTGGATCTTTGAACTATCAAGATCTAATATCAAGAACTAATACCCAACTAAGTGTTGTCTACAAGAAACCTACTTTAAATATACTGACACCTATAAACTAAAAGTAAATGGATGGAGGAAGATATACAATGCTAACACTAATCAAAAGAAAGCAGGAGTAGCTATGTTAATTTCACAGCAGGTTTCAGAGGAAGGAAGTTATCAGAGATAAACAGGGGCATAACATAATAATAAAGGGGTCAATTCTCCAAGAAGACATAACAAACGGTCCTTACCATGTATGTACCTAACAACAGAGCATTAAACTATATGAGGTGAAAACAAATAGTACTGCAAGGAGAAACATTTGAATCCACTAACGTGGTTGGAGACTTCAACACCCCTCTATCAGAAAAGGACAGACCCAGCAGGCAGAAAATCAGTAAGGACACAACTGAACTCAACAACATCATTTATCTGCTGGCTACAATGCACATCTAGAGACCGCTTCCCCCAAAAGCAGAATACACTTTGTTCTCAAGCTCACAGGGAGCACTCGTCAAGACAGACCACATTCTGGGCCATTAAACACATCTGAACAAACTTAAAGGAACAGGAGTCATACAATGTCTACTCTGAGACCACATGCAATTAAACTAGAAATCAATAAGATATTTGGAAAATCAAAAAATACTTGGGAGGCTAAACAACACTTCCGAAAAAAAACACACAGATCAAGGAAGGAATCTCAATAGAAATTTTAAAACTATTTTGAGTGTTGTCAAATTTTTTGTGCATTGGTAGCGTCATGTGATTTTTCTTTTGAAGACTGTTAATAAGGTAGATTATATAGACTGATTTTTAAATACTGAGCCAGCCCTGAACTCCAAAGATAATCTCTTCTTTGTTGTAGTGTTATTCCTTTTATGTATTGCAGGATTACATTTCATAATATTCTTTCGGATTTTTGCCTTTATGAACATGAGTTATTGGGCTATAGTTTTTGGTTTGGGTTTGGTATTAAGGTAATGCCAGTCCCACCAAATGAGATGGGAAGTGTCTCTCCTCTTCCATTTTCTGAAAGACGTTGTTAAGGTCTGGTGTTATTTCTTCCTTAAATGTGTTTGTAGATTTCACCAGTGAAATAATTTAGGCCTACAAATTTCTCTTCACAGAAGGTTTTCAACTATAAATTAATATCATTATTAGTTACTTGATTATTCACTCTATCTACTTCAATGTGGGTGAGTTGCAGAATTTTGCAGTTTTCAAAAGAATTGGTCTTTTTCACCTAAATTACTAAAGTTACGTATGGAGAGAGAGCCACAGAAGGAATAACGATAACTTAAGACTAGATCCCTGTACTTCAAATTCTAGTCTTCTTTCCCAACCTTCCTGTTACCATATGCTTTTCAAAGCCCTCACATAGCTTCTCCCTGCATCCTGTCTTAGATCTATAGCTGCATTCACTGGGACAGACAGAGTGGAGGTGCTTACTCGGTCCTACCTGGAACATCCTACCTGGAGCCAGCTAGGTCATTGCTATGTATGACTTTTTTTTTTTTTTTAAGGTTTTTTATTTATTTTTGAAAGAGAGAGAGCATGAGCAGAGGAAGGGAAGAGAGAGAGGGAGACAGAGGGTCCAAAGTGGGCTCCCCACTGACAGCAGAAAGCCCAATTTTGGGCTTGAACTCAGGAACCTCAAGATCATGACTTGAGCCAAACAAAGCCAGACACTTAACCAACTGAGCCACCCAGGCACCCTGCCACGTATGATTTTTAAAAACAAAATAGGGCCACCTGGGTGGCTCAGCTGACTGAGCATCTGATTCTTGATTTTTGGCTCTGGTCATGATCTCATGGTTCATGAGTTCAAGCCCCACATCAGGCTCTGCGCTGACAGTGCAAAACCTGGTTGGGATTCTCTCTCTCCCCCTCCCCTGCTCATGCTGTGCTCTCTCTCAAAAATAAATTATTTCATTATTTTATTCCAATTTTAGTTTACTATTTTATTCCAATTTTTTAAAAATTCTACTCATATTGTACTTGTTTTGTTTTTAAAAAACCACCAACCTGTCACCAACTTTTGTCTAAGATTATCACAAGTTTAAGATGTGCAGCATGATGACCTGATTTACATGTATTGTGAAATGATTACCATAATAAGTTTAGTTAATATTTATCACTATGGGGCGCCTGGGTGGCTAAGTTGGTTACGCATCCGACTTCAGTTCAAGTCATGATCTCATGGTTTGTGGGTTCAAGCCCCACACTGAGCTCTTTGCTGGCAGCTCAGAGCCTGGAGCTGCTTCAGATTCTGTCTCCCTCTCTCTCTGCCCTTCTCCCACTTATCCTCTCTCAAAAATAGGTAAACGCTAAAAATATTTTTTAAAAATCCATGTGTAAGCGGGCCTACATGGTTCAAACCCACATTGTTCAAGGGTCAACTGGTCTCAACGACTGTCCTGTACGTCACTGACGTCACCACGCTACACGTCACAGCCTCCCTGCTCATTTTCTTGTACCTGCAAGTCTCTACCTTTGACCACGGTCTTCCAATTCCTTCTCCCCAACTGCCTTCTCCCCCCTGGTAACCACAAATTTTTTCTTTTTCTAGGAGTTTGATGGGTGAGTTTTGCATTGTTGTTGTTTTCAGATTCCACATATAAGTGAGATCACACAATTTGTCTCTGACTTATTTCACTTGCCATAGTGCCTTCGAGGTCCCCTCATGTTGTTACAAGTGGTGGGATTGTGGCCTCGAGGCTGTCCTGCACTAAGCAGAGGTCAGTGCCAGGAAAGCACCAGGTGGATTCACTTTACCACGACAAAGCTGCAGCTCTCCCCGAGAAGCTCTGCTCACAACAGCCCCTCCGGACCCAGTCCACACCCCCTGCTCGGAATCTGTAGCTCCCCGGTGTAGTCCACAGCCACCCGCGCGTCCCAGTGCCCCTTACCAGCAGGCAGGTCCCCATCCACTCGGATACCAGCACGTCCACTTTCTCCGGCAGCACCACATCCTCCACCTTCTGCTGGAACACGGTGATGATGTCAGCGAAGCCATTCTGCATGACCAGCTGCCCCGTGTGCTGGGCCATCTCACTGGCTTCCACTGCATACACCTGCACATCACAGAAGTGCCATCAGTGAGGGTCCTGCCATGCAAAGCAGCCTGTCATCTGCTCTCTCTGAGCCCGCTGCTTCAGCCAAGTCAGAGCCGGCATCAGAGCAAACAAGGACAGAAGGGAGGGAGAGTGCCGGACAGCAGGAACGGCAGCTAGGCCACACCGTGCTACCTCCAAAAGATGGAGCCCTGGCAAAGGAGCCACCTCTAACCTTCACTCCCCCTCCTGCCTAACACAGACAGGGGACCGCAGGCAGGAAGAAGCCCCTGCGCCCACACTGGGCTCCCACCGCAGGGGCCTTTCCCGGGTGAGACCCGGTGGCCCAGCTCCCAAACACGCAGCAACACAACCCATAACTGACGCAGGAGCTTCTCAGTACTGGCCTGAGAAGAGTTGGACTTTATGGATATCAGTGGTTGAGACCATTTCAAGTCCAGGTTGTCAGAAGAAGGTCCTATGTGCACACGTTGTGGTTCCGACAGCACCTGAACTCCAGTGGTCACTATACCATAGCTCCACTTGTAAACTAGGAGCTTCACTCACCTGTGTCGGGGGCCATCGTGGGGCTTCAGCTCTGCACGGCCCACACCACAAACTTTAAAGGGAAGAGGGTGAAGGGAAGCCGCCATGTGTCACGGAGAGTGGTCTGTCTTGTCCCTGCCAGGTGGCCCCTGCTCAGTGCAGGGATATCACTTGGACAGTGACCTACACCACTGGCCCAGCCCCAACACAGGGACACACGTGTTTCTCTACTCAACTGAAATAAACATTTTACCAAAAACTATCCCACCACATGCAACTCACTCAGATATTTTCTGTTCTTTCCTCTTCTACTCTGTGCTGTTTGTGGCTCATTAAGTCAACATCACAACCCCGACAGGCTCAGCCTATGAGACACACTGCCCGCTTCGCCGACATGGGGCCTCCGCACACGGGGACCACACCAAGACTAAGCTCAGAAGCTGCTGAAGGGACAGCTATCTCCTACTCACAGCTTTGGGCTGCGCGTGATGTGCACAGAAGAGGCTGATGATCCCAGTCCCACAGCCAACGTCCAGAATCACTTTATCTTTCAGGGATTCTTTATTCTGCAGGATAACATTGTGGTACTTAGTTGTTCGTGGCTGGTCTGCCAACATCTCCAAGTGAAGTTTCTAGAAGAAATACACATGCAGAATCATTGTTTATAATCTGAGCTATGCTGAGCTCTGGTTTAAGAATGAAGATCAGAGACTGAGCTAACCCCCTTGACCCCACTACCCCATGCCTAAAAATATGAGCAATAAAGAGAAAACAAGACCAAAAAAATCAAAGGACTTAAATCATTCCTTCCATACATTCCCTACACCTTCCCAAGAGCCAGGAGGGCAGAAAAGCAGGGGCGGATCACCAAGGGGGTGGTGCAGACATTACCCTCCTGAGCACTGTTCCCACCTGAGACAGAAGGAACCACCAAATTCCCCATCAGGTACACCTTGGCCAAGTATGCACAGAGACAGTGTGGACAAGCCACCAGCAGAGATGCTAGAAGAGGCACACAGGGACCCACCCGAAACTGTAGCTCTGGAGGGAGTAACAACCTCACTGACCCTGAGGGGGTGCGCTCGAGGCCCCCAGCCATGTCCAGAGAAAGGCTCCTCCAAATGGTTCGTGAAGCCGCAAGTGGTAGTCAGAGCCCAGAGAGGCTGCACCCACAGCACCATCCCTCACACCCCACTCCTTAGATCTCCAGCTGCAAAAAACCCAGCCTACAAACAGCATGGCTGAGAGGGGGACAGTCAAGCTACCCAGACTATGTCAGCACAAACAGGAAGTCTGGACGGGGCCTTCATGAGCCCATCACGCCTCCTCATAAAGACACTGAGGACCTAACACAAAAGGGTAGAGGGTCAGAGTAGACGGAGTCAAGACCCAGCCATCCAGCCTGCAGTGATCCACCTTAATAGAAAGTCAGAACTAGGATGCAAATGGGCACCATGCTGATGCCAGGGGAAGGAAGTTAGATGGTGGCATTTTCATCACACAAAATACTGCCAGCAATATTGCCAGAATATTACCAGTAACGAAGAGAGTCAGGTCATAGTAACATGGGAATCATTTTAGCAAAAGGACCTAAAAATTCCAAATATTTTTGTATCTGATAACAAAGCTTCAAAATACACAAGTAAAAACCAACAGAAATGCAACAAAAGACAAATTCACAATTATGATCAATATCCTTCTCTCAGTAGCTGAGAGAAAAGTAGAAAGAAAAATCAGTAAGGGCACAAACTCAAACAATACTATCAACCAACTTAATCTGATATTTATGAAACACTTCACCCAGCCACTTACAATAGTAATACACAAAAACATCTAGGAATAGATTTAACAAGAAAGATAAAGCACCCAGTATGATCAAAACCTAAATAAAGAAATAAAGAATGAAAAAATGAAATAAACTTTAAAACTCTGAGAGGCATAAAACAATGCTGAGGAAATGGAGTGAGTCAGTGTTATGTGACAAACGTGTCACTTCTCCCTAAATTAATGTAAACTTCCCATGCAAAGCCAATTAAAATGCCAGCCAATTTGGCCTGGGGAAAGGTGCACAACAAATGCTAATAAAATTAGTTTCGAAAAACTAGAGACCAGCCTAGACATGAAAGTACTAAAAAATAAAAGGACTGCTAGAGAGAGACCTAGCCTCCAAGATGTTTAAAAACTACAATAATCAAAAACATCTGAAGCTGCAGAAGAAATGAACAGATCAATGAAACAGAACAGAGATTACAGACAGACCTTAAAGATTTAACGTATGATAAATGTGCACTGCACATCATCAGGAAAAAGAGGATTATCCAATAACTGATGCTGGAGCAGCTAGATATTTGTGGGGAAATTAAGCTGTAATTTTACCTTATTCCTTACAACTAGTGAATTCCAGATTGATTTAAATATTTCATTGTTAAAAATGGGATCACAAAAGTAAAGGAAAGTATGGATATTTATAATCTTGGAGTGAAGAAGGTCTTGAAAGTAGGACACAAAATCCAGAAGCCACAAAGAAAAAAAGGGCAAATTAGACCATGAAAATTAGAGTTCCATGGAAAAAGACAACAGGCAGGTGGTAAGTGTAATACATGTAATAAGTACGGGCTAACCAGCTTATCGAAAGGGAAACTGACACAAATAAAAAGAAAAACAAGCAAATTATATGACACTTTACCCCCCCCCCCAAAAAAAAAATAGAAAAGGCCAACAAAATATAAAAGATGACCAATCTGGCTTTAAAAAACAGAAACCAGGGGCACCTGGGTGGCTCAGCCAGTTGAGCGGCTGACTTTGGCTCAGGTCATGATCTTGAGGTCATGGGTTCAGGCCCACATGGGGCTTTTCGCGGACAGTGTGGAACCTGCTTCAGATTCTGTCTTCCTCTTTCTCTGCCCCTCCTCTCTCCCTCTCTCAAAAATAACCATTAAAAAAAAAAATGACAGGGCACCTGAGTGGTTCAGTTGGTCAAGTGACCAACTCTTGGTTTTGGCTCAGGTCATGATCTCAGTTTTTTGAGTCTGAGCCCCACATCTAGCTCTACACTGGCAGCATGGAGCTTGTTTAGGATTCTCTTTCTCCACCCGCCTTCCTCTCTCTCTCTCCTCGCTCTGTCCCTCCCCAATGTGCATTGTCTCTGCCTTTCTCAAAACAAACTTTAAGAGTAAATAAATAAAATAAAAATAACAAACAGAAAACAGAATCAAGAGATACTATATTTCCCTTTTAGGCTTAGAAATCTGGTTTCACTGTGGCGATGTGTGGTTGTGAGATAAGCTTGTACATACTGTTGGTAGGCGTGTAATCAGCCAATCTTTCTGGAGGGCAAATTGGCAAGATCCACCAAAGTAAAACACATATACATGCACCCTACAAATAGTAAAAGGTAAGCAAGATTTATGTAAAAGGAAGTCCATTACAGCATTGCTTGTCATGATAAAAAGTCATTAAATAAGCAAACCACCAATATGGACTTTTTAAAATCAACAAAATGCTCTTTCTTGATAGTTTGAAAGCTCTCATCATGTACATACATCAGGTAGTTTTCATTTACTGTAACTTTTTAAATTGTGAAATGTAACACATCTACAAAAAAGTATATTAAAAAGTGCCTTACAGTCTCTCAAATATAGTTCTATAGGAAACACTTATGACACCAAAGCAGAACACTGCCAGCACCCCAAACCTTCCCACCCCAGCCTGGCTGATATGAAAATGAGGACGGAAAACCTCCCTGAAAAAACAGAGAGAGGAAGCTCTGACTCGGAGCCCTGCAAACTACAAAGGAAGAAGCATATTCTACCACCCAGATTTTTTCCTGGCCTAAGCAGCAGCCCAGCCAATGAGAAAATGCCAAACTTAGCCAATGAGAAGCAGTCACCACCCTCCAATGGGTTTTTGTTCCAAGAAGCCACGCCCACCCCCACCCCCTTCTCTATAAAAGCGCCTCCCCTGGGTGGTTCTCCAGACTTGCCTGTTCTTCCCCACTGCCTGCGGGGTCTGGATTGCGGTTCCCCAGCTATTCCCGAATAAACCCATTTCGCTGATATAGTAACAATTTTATTTTCAAGATGGACACCATCACAGGCCCCCCTCTTAACAGTAACCACCATCCTGATTCTTGGGGGAACCAGCTCCCTGATCTTTAGAGCCTCACCACTTACATTCATAAACAATACCTTTTAACACTGCTTTGTAAATTTATATAACTGGATCAAAAGTTCTTTGAGGTCTTGCTTCTTTCACTCAACATTAGGTCTACAATGTTTATTCTGAAGGCATCTGTTTTCATCTAGCTTTAGAATATAAATAGGAACTGTCTGGACTATAGGATTATCCAAATTGGGGAAAAAAAACCACACACACACACACAAAAACTAGTAAGTTAGTTATTTAAAGGTATTATTGTTTACTTGTGCAGCTATTTTACATTTTATTTTTAAAGTAATATGTATTATTATTTTTTAAATACTGAGAAAAGTTCATAATCCCATTATTCAGATAATCTCTCTAAACAACCATGGGCCAATCCAGCCTACCACCATCTTTTGTATGGACTGCAAGCCAAGAATGACTTTTACATTTTTTAATTCTTTTTAAAAATCAAAAGAATATGCCATGCTCATTTATCGTTTTATGGCTGCTTCTGCACCACAATGGCAGAGCTGAGTAACCGCAAGGCCTACTAAGCCAGAGAAAAAGTCTGCAAACCCCGCTCTAATCCACGAGAAGCAGCAGTCCAGGCAGAGCTAACGTTAAACTAGAGAGAAGCCAGCACCTGGCCGAACGAACAGGGGTCTGGGATGCAGTACCAGGGTTCCGTAGCTGCCGAAGTACTCTTCATCCTGCCAGGTGTCTTCAGGGTCACACTCCTCCAGATGCTTCCCGAGGTGGTTCGCTGGTATGTACCCGCAGCAGCCTGCGCGCTCGCCCCACCACCAATCGGCCGTTGTCTGTCTTAGGATGAGAATTTTTTCTCCTCTCAAAAAGCTGAGCTGGAAAAATCATACACAGAAGTCAAAATTCAAGAAAAACCTGTAGTTGGTATTTCAATTGTGGCTCAGTGATAAATCCCCCATTCCTGGGGGCCCAAATCACAGCTATTTCAAAAAGGACTCAATGGGTAATTATACCGATTCACAATCTGTAAAAATGATACCAAGGTTTAGAGATTTTTATGAAACATCTACATGAAAGAAAAGCACATGGTATTTTTTAAAGGAAAGATTAAACATTTTCAGATGGCTTAGGACAGAATTTCTCAACAGCCTCTTCACAGTAACTCAGCTATATGGTGGCTGATTCATTTACTGGGTTACAAAGCAGGAAAAGCTACATTCAAGTCAGTGATTTTATTTTATAGCCTTAGTTTTCATTAACTAGAATAGGTTCTAAACCAAAGTTTCCAAACAGAAATTGGAACAGGTACTTCACCCAATTCCTCAGCCAGGCATCTCTCACCTGAGGCCTGGGATCAGAATTTGTTAGGGTGGGAAGAGAAGGTCACTCACATGTCTCACTGGGCTCTGGACGTCTGAATACTTCTTTACTTAACTTCGGTATGACTTTTTCAAAATTTACATCTACTTCTACCCCTTAGCATGCTGAATCCCAAAAACATGGCCCAAGGCCCATGGCCACTGCACGTGAGCAAATGCGTCAGATTACCTGCGTCTGGTCAGTGGCAGAATAGTCTGCGATGGCCACAAACTCTTCCGGGTGTGCGCCCTCCTGGAGATGCTCCTGGCCACCATACTCCATGAGACCCTCTCCCTCCTGCTCAAAGCCAAGAAAGAACACAGGATGACCATGGTGCTTCTCTCTGTCCATCCTAATAACCTGCAGCCTTTTGGGTATTTCATTCGGTTTCAAATGACGATTCGTGTGACCAGATTTAATCATACAAGTTGGGTCGTCTTCACTAGCAGGATCAAGGGACCTCACCTTCACTCTACCTTTACTTTATGTCTCAAGTACAGAATTATTTGCATCCTAAAGAGAACATCAAAGAAAGAAGTAAGAAAGAGGCACTTTTAGTGTCTACCTGGCGACTGATCCTGAACATCACCCTCAAAGTGGTGACCGGCCCTAGAGAAAGAACGCCGGTTTCTGGGCCTCGTGCTCTGGGGACCTCATCAGACCCGATGGCAGAACTGGGCAGGCCTCAGGAAGGTGCTGGGGACCTGGTACAACCCTTGCAGTCTACTCAGACTGCATTGCTGCTGACACGTGCTGCTCAGACCCAGAAGGGGAGCCCAGAGCACACGTGCTCCGTCTCCACTTGCCCTCAGAACAAACAGGCTTGCCGGCAAGACATCCACCAGGTGCGGGAGAACCAGCAACCACACGTTCCAGTTCAATGAAGCAACCCTGTCCCAAAAATATATACATTTTCCTAAATACAAATGTAATTCATTGTCTTTGGAAAATGTGGAAAAGCACAAGTGTACCCAGAGGAAAATTAGAACCATCTGTAATCTTGCTCACTGGTCACAGATAATGATGGTTAACACATTAACATTTATATTCTTTGCAGCTTTTTTTTTAAGTGTACATATAACACATGCATACAAGGTGTTTATTGAGATCATATAATTCTGCCTTGTGACAAGCTTCCCACTCATTAAACGGTATTTTCCTCCCCATTAAATTACTTCTAAACACATTTCTAATATCTGACAGTATTCCATTCTATGAATTATCATAATTTATTTATCCTATCTCCTCGTTTTGTAGTCTTAAGCTGTTTCCAGTTTTTACGTTGTAAATTATGTAAGATGAACTTTCTTAAAATCATTTTGTCTATTCATGACAATTTTCTTAGGATAAATTCCTGAATGGGACATTGGCAAATTAAGATGACTTGTACTTTTATAACTTTTAAGTATATTTGAGAGAGAGAGAAAGAGAGAGACAGAAAATGGAGGGGAGGGGCAGAGACACAGGGGAGAGAATCCCAAGCACGCTCCATGTTGTTAGCCTAAACCCCAACACAGCTTGATCTCACCAACCATGAGATCATGACCCCAGCTAAAACCGAGTCAGATGCCAACCGAGGTACCCTACTTTTATAAATTTTGATATCATCACCAAATACCCTCCAGAAAAGTAGCTCCTGAGACCTACATAAGAGCAGTGAGGGGCGCTGGGGTGACTCAGTCAGTTAAGCATTCAAGTCTTGATATCAGTTCAGGTCACGATCTCACAGTTGGTATGTTAGAGGCCCATGTCGGGCTCAGCACTGACAGTGTGGAGTCTGCTAGGGATTCTCTCTCTCTCGCTCACGTACATGCTCTCTCTCTGAATAATCATTAAAAAAAAGTAAGTGAATGATTTTCCTACCCCCTTATCAACAGTGGACATGCATCATCACTCAACTCTCTGCCAGTTTGATGCAGAGACACTGTCTTTGTTAGCTGCATTTGCCTTTATTTTTTTAAATAATTTTATAATTTATTATTTTTTTAAATTTTATTTTATTTTTGACAGAGAGAAAGAGTGAGTAGGGGAGAGGGGCAGAAGGAGAGACAGAATCTTAAGTAGGCTCCATGCTCAGTGTGGAGCCCAACCTGGGGACTAATCCCACGACCCTGCGATCATGACCAAGAGCCAGACATTCAACTGACTGAGCTACTCAGGTGCCCCAGTTCCATCTGCCTTTAATTTTTAGTGACATCAAACATGTTTTTCGAGTACTTTTTGGTCATCATTTTTGTAAGCTGCCTATCTGTATCCTTTGCACACTTTCCTGCTACAGTAACGTGATTCATTTCACACAGTCTAATCTCCCTCTTAGCTTGCCCCGAGCCCCTGCTCCTGCCCTCCCTACACCATCAGCCTCTCACTGCCCCCCAATCCTTACCAGTCACCTGGCACATCTTCCCATGCTTTCTCCATGTTCATGTCACACACGCACGTGTGCATACACACCATGCACATACAGTTTTTCTTCTAACATAGTTTTTTGTGAAAGATGTCACAAGCCCTGATTTTAAATTTTGGGTTTTTTTTTTTTTTTTAATCACATAACAACTTGTAAGAGACTCCCTAATTCTTAGAACTCTAACTTACAATTTTCAATGACTATATAATACTCTACAGCAGGAATTCTTCTGGATTCTTCAGTCATCCTTGATTGATGGACTTTCTCTTGGTGTCCAACTTTCTACCACTATAAACAATGTGGCCACAAACATGTGGACACATTTATCCTTATATAACAATATTTTATTTCTACAGAATAGATTATCAGCGCTGAAAAATAAGCATGGTTTTCATTCACACATTTGCCAGATTTTTTCCGTAAAGGGTGCAGCACTTCACACATCACAGCAATGCAGCGAGTTCTCTCTGCTTGAATACTCCCCAGCAACAGGCATTATCGCAGTCTTTAATTTCTTCCAGAGGTTTAGGTGTAAAGACACCAGAAAAGTAATTATGTAGGAAAACGAGACTATTTCTTATACTTTATAAGAAAGACCTTTAACATAAAGAGACAATAATAATTCATTATGAAGCTCTGACATACAAAGAATTAGAGTATGTTACAACAATAGTACAAAGTGTACTATTTTTTTAGGTGTACATATAACACATACTATTTTTTTTGAGGTGGTCAAAAATAAAAAAGAGACAGAGATAGCTTAAAGATGCATATCGCAATTTCTTGGGTAACCACTAAAATAGCAGTAAAAGCTATACATGAAAAGCCAGTAGAGAAGATAATGTGTAATTGCAAACAATATTTTATTAATCCAAAAGGAGGCAAGAATGAATAAAGGTACAAAGAATATGCAAAGAAGAAATAGAAAACAAACAGCAAGATGTTAGACTTAACCATACCAGTCAACATGTTAATGTTAGCAGACTAAATACTACAATTTAAGAGCAGAAGTTACCTGACAGCGGGAAAAATGACATACCTACAGACTCTTTATAAGAGAAAGACTTTAAATATATGGACTTTGATTTAAAAAAGATTCAAAATATAGGTGTATGTGTACCATGCAAGCTGGTACAGCTGCATTAACATAAAACAAAATATATACAGGGCAAGAAATATTAATAGGTAAAAAGAAAGATTTCATAAATATAAAAAAGTCAATCAATCTAGAAAGTAAAATCTATCCTAAGTGTATGCACCAAGTAACATATTCAAAATATATGAAGCAAAAGTGATAGATTAAAAAAGAAATTTAAAAAAACAAATCCATGATCAAAGAGGAAATTTTTGAAGCTCATCTCTCTCAGTCACTGACACAACAAATGGGCAGAAAGTCAGAAAGGACACAAAAGACTTAACGCTAATAACCCATTTGACCTTAATGACATTTATAGGAAAGCAACAGCTCTTTGCATGTGCATGTGGAGCATTCACCAATATAGCCTATCTGACGAGGTCACAAAGCAGGCCTGAATAACTTTCAAACACTGACATTTTAAATAGTATCTTTTCTGACCAAACAGAATCAAGCCAAAATTAAATAACAAAAAGATATGTAAAAATTCCTAAATGTCTGAAAGTAAGCAACACACTTTGGAAAGCCCATAAATTTTCTAATTTCCACTGTAACATATTAGAAAGTATCTTCACTGATCAACAATGAAAATACAATGCCTTTAAGTGTGTGAGGTATAGCAAAATGATGGTCAGAGGTAAAGTTATAGCTATAAAAACATATATTAAAGAAGCAAGGTTTAAATCAGTGATCCACACTTCCATCACAAGATGCTATAAATATAGAAAATTAAACCCAAAGAATAAAAGAAATAAAGATAAAAGCAGAAACCAACAAGATAGAAAACAGATGAACAAAGAGAAATTCAACAAAGACAAATCTGGTTCTTTGAAAACATGAAAGTGATAAAACCTCTTAAAGGTGATCAAGAAAAGAAAAGATAAAAACACAAATTTTGAATAGCAGACATCTCTTCTGTAATGAAGAGCGCTGTTAACAGGATGAATACAAACTGTACAGAAATACCTCCATGACAGATGCCCTAGCAATTAAGAACCAAAAAAGATACCATTTCTAACTCATCAGATTGAGCAAACTTTCGAAGCCTGATGTCCTCAAACGTTAGCAAGCACTACGTGGGCTCCTGGCAGACCCGTAAACTAGAGAACAATTGACCATTATCTAGTAAAACTGAAAATATGAGATCCCTTCACCCTGCAACTCCATTATCAGGCACACATCCGAGAGCACGTATGCACAAGTAGATGTGTAGAAGGATATTCACTGCAGCACTGTTGGAAATAGAGAAAAACTGGAAACATCAAGCGTCCACAAAAAGGAAAATAAATAAAATGTGGTGTACACCTACTATGAGACTGCAAGCGACCTGCCACACATCTATAAAGGCGCTGGGCATAGGAGGAGCATGCTACAGGAGCATGCTATAGGACTGAACTAGCTCTACACACATTAAGGGCAAATCCACCAAAAGTAACATTAGTAGAGGGGCGCCTGGGTGGCTCAGTCAGTCAAGCATCCGACTACAGCTCAGATCATGATCTCACGGTTCGTGAGTTCAAGCCCCGTGTCGGGCTCTGTGCTGACAGCTCAGAGCCTGGAGCCTGCTTCAGATTCTGTGTCTCCCTCTCTCTCTGCCCCTCCCCTGCTTGCACTGTCTCTCTCACTCTCTCAAAAATAAATAAACATTAAAAAAATTGACGAAAAAAAGTAACATTAGTGGAAAAGGCAAGTAACAGATGACACAGAATATGATGCCACTTAAATAAACTGTAAAAAGCACACACAGGGGCACCTGGGTGGCTCAGTCAGTTAAGCATCCGACTTCGGCTCAGGTCATGATCTCACGGCTTGTGGGTTCAAGCCCCACATCGGGTTCTGTGCTGGCAGCTCAGACCCTGGAGCCTGTTTCGGATTCTGTGTCTTCCTCTCTACCCCTCCCCTGCTCATGTCCTGTGTCTCTCTGTCTCAAAAATAAATAAACTATAAAAAAATTTTTTTAATTTAAAAATAAAAAAATAAGAATAAAAAGCACACACAAAGAGTATCATATATTGGTCCAAGATGCCTATATTAGGTATAAAAACATTTTAAAAAATGGTGCAGAAAGCACAAAGATCAATTTATAATTCATAGTAGTATATGCCTGTGGAAACAGAGGAAGAAGAATGGGATGGGGCACAAACTTGATCTACGGTTTCCTTCAACATACATACATATATGTATATATATTTACATTCTAAAGCAAACATGACACGTTGTTAACAAGTTTTCGCTTCTGTGTGGTAGTACATAATGTCTGCAATATTATTCTATAAATGTTCTGACATTTTTGAAGTTTCTCAAAGGAACAGGACATCCATGGAATTAAAAACTTGATGATTAACTTTAAGAAAGATTAATGAAATGACACAACTATGAATCAAATCTCTCTATAAAAACCCAAATGAAATCGGTACCACCTTTAGAAGGCTAGAAAAAAAGAAATGTTAAAATTGGATACCACAGATATGAAAATGTTTGATTTTTAAAAAATGATTATTTGAGTATTCATTTGGTTTTTAATTTTATATAATCAACGTTCCTTGAAATGTAAGGTAATCTTTTTTTTTTTTTTTTTTTTTTTTTACTAATAACTTGAATGAAACTAGATGAGCATTACAGGCAGAAAAAAAGTATGAATATATAAATCACTTCGAATGTGTCTCACCGGCTTGTAAGATACTATGCCTGGGACCTTATTAAACAACTAAAAAAATGTGCTTGCTTCACCAGCACAGGTACCAAAGGTAGATTTCACGGGAGGAGTTTACGATGCCCAATTCAAAATGTTATCTGTAATTTCCTTTATTCAAGCATCCCATGGTGGGTGGCTAAGCTCAGCTCTCTGTAACGTTTGTAGTTTTAAATACAGGTTCTTACATACCAGACCTGAAATTACCTGCGATTCACTTCTGGAGCAGTCACCTGACGTTGCCATGGTTCTCTTAGGATCTGCCGCATAGCTGCCGCTTTTAATGTTTCATTTTCCCCTCCATTTTTACTTTTGAAAAAAGAGAGAATGTGCAAATACTTTATTACACTGAATGATAATTAAGTTTGCTTCATTTCTAAGGTCCATGATAAAGATCCTATGCCAAAAGGAAGTAAAAGGGGTTTTTAAAAGAATGAAATAGAAATCAAATTTGTAAATGCAATTCTTCAGGAAAACAATAGAAAGCGTTTGAAATTTATGAACTTCTAAGTATGATTTCCTCACTAATCTCCAAAGGTGTTGACCTTATTTACTGAATGAACACTCTTAGTTTCTGTTAGAGTACTGGATTGATTTAAAACAACAAATTAATGCCAGATCTTTTCTTGGAATCTTGATAGCCTTCACTCCAATTAAAATTCCTTACTGTGAAAATCAAGGAAACCGCATTTGAAATGTATTCCTGAGACCAGCAGGGGGAGCTCTCACACCCTACCATTCCTTATAGACCATACGGAAAAAGTTCACTTTCCTGCCACAGCAGGGTCGCCTACTAGCCAGGCAGCAGCCCAGCCAATGAGAAACAGCTAAACAGCCTTAGCGCAGCCAATCAGAAGGGGTGACCACCCCACATTTTCCTCCAAAGTAGCTCCTCCCAACGTCCTCCTTTCTCTTTTCTTTCTTTTTTTTTGAGAGAGTAAGTGGGGGGGGGGGGGGGGNGCAGGCTCTACGCTCAGCCCAAGCCCCATGGTGGGGTCCTGGCGCTTGATCTCACAACCCTGGGATCATGACCTGAGCCCAAATCAAGAGTGGGATGCTCAACCGAATGAGCCACCCAGGTGGCCCCCCCTTTTCTCTATATACAGTAACCTTCCTCTTCTACATTAGCCAAATGTGCCAGTAGCTTTCGCAGTTTGCAGGTCCGAAATTGTAATTCCTCTGTCATTTCCAAATAAACCCATTTTGCTGGGAAAATAACTGGCTGTTTTATTTTCACGGTCAACGCCACCTGGGGCTTTCAAGTGTTTCCTAACAGGATCCAAAGGCTACATCTTACTGAGGCTTTCCCTTTTCATTCTCAGTTCTCATTTTTTCCCGTGACTGTATAATCCATACTATGCTCCAACATGAATGTGCTTTTTCTTACATAAAAATTATTTAAAATAAATGCTTCACTTACCATGACCTAATACCTATTTTTGTGGCATCTGTAATTACAATGTGAAAACTAACAGAACGGGGCCGTGTAGACCGGAGTCCGGAGGCGAGCAACGGGAGCTGCGCAGACCCACCAAAAAGAGCCGATCTAGCGTCAGGAAGGGTTTCCTCCTCCCCCAGCAACAGCCCAGCCAATGAGAGACTAGACAGCCCAGCCAATGACAGGCCCTTCACTTCCCACTCGAGGCCCTGGGCTCTTATCCTGGGTTGTAATTCTATGCCATTCTTAAATACCAAAAATTCTTAAATTCTCTGCCATTTTGCCCTGCTGGCATAATGCCTAGCAGGTTTTGTTTTAAGGTTAACAAAGAATACTAATACACATACATTGCATTTTCACTGGAAAACGCTGGCACTGGGGCCAGGGCTGGTTCGCTGGAAGAGGCGAGGGAAGGTGAGGCTGGGCCCAACTGATGGGGCCGGGCCCGGTGGGCTGGGCAGANCAACGGGAGGTGTGGGAAGGGAGAGAATGGGGGGTGTGAGGGGAGAGGCGGGGCTCACACGCAGGGGTGCCACCAGAAGTGAGGAGAGAGGGAGAGGGCTCAGACAGGACGAAGGCCCGCGCCGACGAGGGGGGCGGGCACCGCTCCGAGAGGGCGTGGCTGGGGGAGAGGCGCCGCGCCGTCGGCGAGGGTGGGGAGAACGAGGGGCGGTGGGCGTGTCTCGTGAGGGGCGTGGCCCTGCAGTCGCCGAGCCTGCGGTCAGCCGCCGGAGCGCCCAGCACGGAAGGGGGAAGGTTCGAGGGTCTTCAGGGGGACAGAGGCCTGGGCCGGCCCACAGACGCACACGCTCGGCAAGGAGCCTACCTCCGTTCCGTCCCGCCGCCCGAGCTGCCCACGAGAAACCTACCTCAGCCGCCCTGCTCCGCTGAGTTCTGCGTCCACAAGGCGGTGCGGAGGGGCGGACAGCGTTTTCCAAGAGCCCGAGCCGCCGCCCTCGGCCCGCGCAAGCGCAGTACGCGCAGGCCCGCCGCGGACAGAGCCCCTCCCTAGGCCCTGCGCCCCACGCCTGCGCAGTCCGCACTCGCCACTCCGTCCAGGGAATGGAGCCACCGTCTTCGGCCCCACGCAGGCGCAGTCGCTCAGGCCCGTCTCGGGAAAGGGCCAGTCCTGGGCCGAGAGCCTCGCGCAGGCGCACTTCACGAGTCCCGCCTCCTGCAGTGGCACGCGCGG
>NW_027528796.1:170300-204294 GCF_008692635.1 Crocuta crocuta
GGCCACTGCACCCCCTCTGTGCCCCGCCGAGGCTCCTGTAGGGGCGGGGTTGGCGGTGGGGTTGCAGCCGGATCCGGGTCCCGAGCCTGGTTGGGGCGGTGGGCAGGGGAGATCGGTGCCTTACGCAGGTTGCGGATGTGGGGCAGTGGCGGCCAGGCCGGGGGTAGGGGGGGGNGCCGGGGCCGGGCCCGAGCAGGGATGGGGGATGGGACAACGCGGGCCGGAGCCGCGTTAGGGGTGGAGCAGCGGGCGTGGGACCAGGATGGGGGGGCAGCGGGGGCTGCGGCCCATCCAGGCTTGGGGAACAGAAACCCATTGTGGGTGACAGAAACGGCAGCTTTCTGGAGCAGGCCCTCCTTCCTGCTTTTCTGTAATAATTCAGTTAGCCTTCCCATCTGTGCTGTGAAGTGAGAACCATTTGACATTCTTTTCACTTGACAAATGGAGGCAGTGATTTAAGTTTTCATCTCACCTAGAAGTTCGATATAAAAAGTAAACAGGAAAACATTAGTGGCCTTACTGTATGGTGGTCTCAGGGTGGGCAGGTAGCAGCACTGTAGGGGGTGGGGGGGGCGAGGGTAGGAAAACGTAGTCAAAATCGTGCAGTGGAGTAGTGGTTGCTAGGGGCCGAGAGAAGAATAAAGAGGTAAAGTTGATGGGAATAGGGTTTGCGTTTTTACAGGATGAAAAGCGGTAGGGAGATGGATGTTGGCAATGGCGGCACGCAAGGGAAATATATTTTATACCCGCTGCATTGTGCATTTATAAATGGTGACGATGGTAAATTTTATGTGTGTTTGACCACAGAAAAAAAGGAGCAGGAAAACAGACTATCAATATGAAGAATGTAGAAGGAATTCAGTACAGGTTCTGTAGGTTTTTTTTTTTTTTAATGTTTTTGAGAGAGAGCATGAGCGGGAGAGGGGCAGAGGGAGAAACAGGATCCGAAGCAGCCAGGATCTGACAGCAGAGAGCTTGACGTAGGTTCAAATTCAGGAACCCAGGTCATGACCTGAGCCAGTGTCCCAGCTTAACGGACTGAGCCACCCAGGTGCTCCTGGAATCTAGATTTTTTTAAGATAACATATGATGAAACTTTACGTCAAGAATTTTGGCAAATCATAAATTGCGAAACTTCCTTGAAAAACAACTTACCAAAACTGAAAATGATATTTGGAAAATGGGGCACCTGGGTGGCTCAGGTGGTTGGCATCTGACTCTTAATTTCTACTGGGGTCATGATCTTGGGGTTGTGGGATTGATCCCTGTGTAGGCTGCCTGCTGAGTATGGAGCCTGCTTGGGGTTCTTTCTCTCCCTCTCTCTGGCCCTCCCCTGTTCATGGTGTGTGGTGTCTCTCTTTCCCCCCAAATAAATAAATAAACATTTAAAAAAGAAATTAGAGGGGCACCTGGGTGGCTCAGTCGGTTAAGCGTCTGACTTCGGCTCAGGTCATGATCTCAGGGTTCATGGGTTCAGGCCCGTGTCGGGCTCTGTGCTGACAGCTAGCTCAGCCTGCTTCAGATTCTGTGTCTTCCTCTCTGTCCTTCCCTGCTCATGCTCGCTCTGTTTCTCAAGAAAAAAAAAAAAAACAACATTAAAAAAAATTACCTATTATGACCAAGTGTGGTTTACTCTAGGAATGAGAGCTTGTTTAAAATTTGAAAATCAGTATTATTTCCACATTTCAGATTATAGGATCAAAAATATATGAGCCAGCATCTACGTAAGTGCAGAAAAAAACATTTCCTAAAACTCAACACCCACTAAATTCACAAAACTAGAAATAAAGGAATATCTTAATCTTAGACATCTATGAAAAACAGTTAACATAGCAAAATAGTAGGTGGTTTTCTCCTAGATTCAGGAAGAGAAGGATGTCCTCTATCATTTCTATTCAACAGTGGAAAGGTGGTCTCACCCCAAAGCAAGAAGGCAAAAGAAAGACAATGCAAAGGCTCAAAAAGTAAAACTCATTAAATTTCACAGGTGGCATGACTGTGTATGCAGATAATCCAAAATAATCTACAAATGAAATATACTTAATAAGTGAATTAAGTGAACCGAAGACGGTGGTTCTAGATGAAGGACCAGTACAACAGCAATCAACAGAAATTGCAATCTAAAAATTCCATGTACAGTAGCAACAAGTAACATCAAATGTCATCTGTCTTAGTAACTGACAACGGAACAAAACACACAGAAGGATGTAGATCAAAACAATCACACCAATGATTTAATTAACCATCATAAAATAGTACACCGAACAACTGCAGGATATACCTTACTAAAATCACGTAGAATGTTAACCAAGAAAGGCCATCTGCTGACCCATAAAATAAGTCACAATAAATTGCGAAGATTGAAATCTTAGAGTATGTCCTTACCATAATGAAATACAATTAGAAATCTAATAAGTCCCAAACATTTGGAACTTAAGCAACATGTATCTAAATAATCCATGGGTCAAAGGAAGGAACCAGAGAGTTTTTAAAACTTGAATAGTAATAATTAAAAAAAATTTTTTTTAAATAGCACACCTGGGTGTCTCAGTCAGTTAAGTGTCCGACTTCAGCTCAGGTCATGATCTCACAGTTCATAAGTTAGAGCCCCACATTCAGCTCTGTGCTGACAGCTCAGAGCCTGGAGCCTGCTTCAGGTTCTGTGTCTCCCTCTCTCTGCCTCTCCCTGTTTGTGCTCTGTCTCTCTCAAAAATAAATAAACATTAAAAATTTTTTTTAAAAATTGAGTGATAATGAAAGCACACTGCTGTGGTCTGAAAGTCTGTGTCCCCCCCAAATTCTTACCTTGAAATCCTAAGCCCCAACAGGATGGTGTTCAGAAGTGGGGCCTTGGGAAGGAGATTGGATCATTGGAGCAGAGCCTTCATAAATGGGATCAATGCCTTTATAAAAGACACCCCCCCAGAGAGCTCCTTGACCCTTCCATCATGTAAGACTGCCTTCTGTGATCCAGGAAACCCTCACTAGACACTGAATTTGCATGATCTCGGACTTCCCAGCCTCTAAAACTGTAAGAAACAAATGTTTATTGCTTGTGTAAGCCACACAGTTTATGGTATTTTTGTTATTACGACCCAAATGGACTAACATATTAAAATTTGGGGGATGCAAATAAAGCAGAGCTTAGAAAGAAATTGATGCTTTCAATGCTTATGCTAAAATGGAAGAAAAAATTAAAAGCAGTGATCCAAACTTCCAATTTAAGGAGTGCCTGGGTGGCTGGGTCAGATGTCTGAATTTGGCTCAGATCATGATCTCAAAGTTGGTAAGCTCAAGCCCTGTGTCGGGCTCTGTGCTGACAGCTCAGCGCCTGCTTCAGATTCTATGTCTCCCTCTCTGGCCCTCCTCGGCTTTCTCTCTCTTTCAAAAATAAACATTAGAAAAAAAATTTTTAATAAATAAAAAATAAACTTCCATTTAAGAAGCTAAAATTAAAAAAAGAAAAGCAAATTAAAACCAAACTAAGTCAAAGAAAGGAAATATTAGCTAAATAAATAACTGTTAAGTTAAATGAATAAATCTGTGAACTAGGAAACAACAGAAAAAAATAACAAAGACAGCAGTTCTTTAAAAAAATTAATAGAATTGTAAAATTTCACAAGAATTGTCAAGAGAAAAAAGTAAAAAAAAAAATATTAATATTAGAAATGAAATGGGGGACCTCTTCCCAGATCACACCATTTTTAAAAAGATGAATGGGGGGGGGGGGGCCCTGGATGGCTCAGTCAGTAGAGTATGCAACTCTCCATCTCGGGGTTGTGAGTTCAAGGCCTACATTGGGTGCAGAGATTACTTAAAATCTTCAGACAAAAACCAAAACAAAACAAACAAAAAAAAAAAACAAAAAACAAAAATGGGGCACTTGGCTCAGTTGGAGGAATATGCAACTCTTGATCTGGGGGTTGTGAGTTTGAGCCCCACGTTAGGTATAGAGATTACTTTAAAAAAATAAATAATATTAAAAAAAAGATAATGGAAGATCATGACCAACTTTATGCCAACACATTTGATAATTTGTATGAAATGGACAAACTCCTTTAAAGGCATTACCTATCAAAACTGACACAAAAGAATATGAAAAATATATATAATAAATGAAATTTGTTACCAAAAACCTTCCCATAAAGAAAATGCCAAACCCAAATTGTTTCATTGCTGAATTATATTAAATACGTAAAAACATATAACACAAATATTATGCAAAATTTTAAGAAAATTGGGGATGAACACTTTCCAATTTATTTTATGAGGGAAACTTAACTCTGATACAAGCACCTGACAAATAAAAGAAAATACAATTACAGACCAGTATCCCTCATAAAAATAGATGCAAAAATCCTTAACAAAATCTTAGAAAATCAAAGCCAGTGATAAATGGAAGGGACGATACATTATTAAGGTGGACTGGAGTTCATCCTCATAATGCAAAGTTGGGCTATAACACTTGCAAATCAATGTAATTCACAATCTTAACAGAATAAAGGAGAGGAACCATATGTCATTCAATAACAGTTTTTAAAGGATTTGGCAAAACTCCATACCCAATCATGATGTTTTTAAACATCAGAGATGCAGGCAGCCTATGTCCAAGGACCCAGGGGAGGGAGTCCTGCAGAGGGACTTGGGCGACTTGCAGGATAGAAATCAAATGTGCGCCAGAGTGAAAACAGACTTTACTGAACGGCGAATGACAGAGAAGAGCAGAAGAAGTATCTGGGAGACTCAGAAAGGAGAGAAGGAGTCTCATTGTCACTGGGGATTAAGGGTTTATACTGGGAAGGAGTCTAGGGTACCTAGGTGTTCCTTCAGGAATATGGGGTAGGGTCCTATCAAAGGCAAGTGTCAGATGAATGATAGGTGTTATTCCATAAAGCACCAAAGGTAGGGGTATTGATGCCAGCGTCAGCCAAGTTTTGTTCAGAGTGAATGTCCCAGAACATGTTTGGGATCTGGCTCTTCTTAGATGTTACCAGGTGTGCAGGGCCTGGATGGAACTCAGAATGATCAACTTCTTTGCTTCCTCCTTGAAGTGGGAACAAAGCTTTTTTGGCTTATTCAAAGGCAAAATATGGGACATGAGTAAACGGGGCCTGCAGAAAAATGGCAGGGACGGAGTCTTCTTAAAACGCAGTCCCTCAGCTTCCCCACCTCATCAGCACAAGCAGAACATCTTCTATCTCTAAAAACTCATCTTTTAGAAACCCTAACACAAGCACCATACTTAACGAAAATTCTCAGTAGAAGCAACCAAATGTATCCACTTTCACTACTTCAGTTCAGCGTTTTATAGGAAATCCTGGCCAGCACAATAAGTAAAGCGGTAAATAAATAAAAGGAATAACTATTAGAACAAAAGAAAGAAAATTATGTGTATTCACAGATAATTAGATTGTTTGCGTAGAATGGCCTAAAGAAACACAAAACTACTAAAATAAATTAGTGAATTTAGCAAGATAAGAGGATAAAGATCTACATAGAGAAATAAGTGTATTTTATTTGCTAGGAACAAAACATCAAAAATGAACTTTTAACCAAACTCACATATAATAGCACTGAGTGTGAGCTCCTGACAATTACCTTTTTCAAGTATCACGTAAGTGCCTGACATAAAGCTTCTGATTGGCAAGGCCTCCACTTCACAGACATCCATCTCCGATAAACACGTCGCCAGCTACACACTACAAGAAAAGCCACAACACCCCACCCATGAAGTTCCCTCTTTAGAAAGCACTAGTTGACCCAGCTGACCTTTTGACTTCTTGCTTTTCCTTTCTGGCAATTTAATTCCTGCTCCTATGTTTACAATTCACCGATAAAGAGTGAACCCCCAAACCCTAGGCTACCAGGCTTGACCCCAATAAAGGCAGGACCCCAGGTCCATACTCTCCCATCTTCCTCCTGCCTGCCCACGACCTCATGGTGTGGCCCTGGGCGTCTACCCTCCAGGAACTGTGAGTAACACACGTTTTCAAAGGTCCCTGAGCTGGCTCCAGCCCTGTCTCTTGCTGTCAGAATAAGAGCNAGAGAGAGAGAGAGAGAGACAGAGGGTGAGCAGGGGAGAGTCAGAAAGAAGGAGACACAGAATCTGAAGTAGGCTTTAGGTTCTGAGCTGTCAGCACAGAGCCCAACGCAGACACAGACCCAGATCATGACCTGAGCTGAAGTCGGGAAGTAGGCGTTCAACCAACTGAGCCACCCAGGTGCCCCAGGAATAAATTTGTTAAAAATATCTACAAGACTTCTACACTAAAACTATTTTTTAAATCTGAAAATTTAAAAGATCTAAATAAATGGCGACAGGTTCCATGTTTGCATATTGAAAACTTAACAAATTTAAGAAGTCAGTTCTCTACAATGTGATTAATGCAGTCAACATAATCCCAATCATAATCCCAGTAAGACTTTTTTCTAGGAACTGACAAATTGATTTCAAAATGTAAAGAGCAATGCAAAGGACCTAGAATAGCAAAACAATCTTAGAACAGTATTGTAAGACATACACCTTCTGACTTCAAGAAATATAAAGATACAGTAATCAAGGCAGCGTGGTATTGGCAGAATGATAGGCAAAGAGACCAATGGGACAGAAAGGAACACCCAGAACAGTCACTGATTTCCAACAAAAGTGCCCAAGCAATTTTTGTGAGGAAAGTCTTTTTGGAAGATGAGCTGCAGGAATGGGCTATTTGTTTAGAAACGATGAACCTAGATGCCTACCTGCCACTACACAGAGGCTTATTCGGGATGGACCATAGACCCAAATATAAAAGCTAAAACTTTAAACTTAGAGGTAGCAAAGTTTCCTTAGGTGTAAAAAGCACTAACAATAAAATTAGAAAATGGGATTTTAGACCAGGGGTCAGGACACCTTTTTTTGTAAAGAGCCAGGTAGTAAATATGCTAAGCTCTGTAGGCAGGGTCAGTCAGAACTCACTACCTTTCTGGCATGAAGACAGCTATGGGCAGTATGTAAATGAAGGGGCGCAGCTCCAAGCCCAACGAGGAACCCGAACTCAGGAACCCAGACGGAGTCTCATGCTCCTCCAGCTGAGCCAGCCAGGAGCACCCGCCGCCTTTATTTTTGGGTGCAGCTGTGTTTTAATAAAACTCTTATTTACAAATCCACTTTGCTGACCACTATATTAGACTATTTAATTTAAATATCTCTACTCATCAAAAGACACCATTTAAAACTCTGCTCATCAAAAGACACAATTAAGAGAATGAATAAGTAAACCATAGACTAGAAGAAAGTGTTTGCAAAACATCTGCATCTCAGGTGCACCTGGATGGCTCAGCCTGTTGAGCATCAGGTCAGGATCTCATAGCTCATGAGTTCAAGCCCCACATCAGGCTCACTGTTGTCAGAGCTGAACCTGCTTTGGATTCTCTGCCCGCGCCCCACCCCCCAACCTGCCTCTCCATACTTGTGCTCTCACTCTCAAAAATAAATAAAACTTTTTTAATCAGCATATCAAAAGATTTGTATACTGAATATATAAGACTCCTAAAACTCAAAAACTAATTAAATAAATAGAAATGGCCAAATGGTTGAACAGACACTTTGTGAGAGAGATTTTACAAATACTCAATAAGTACATTTAAAAAAAAATCCCTCGACATTTTTAATCATTGGGGAAATGAAGATTAAAATCTCAATGAGATACCTTTACACGGAACAGCTATAATTAAAAACACTGACAACCACATGTTGGCATGGATGTGAAGAAACCAGAATTAACATACATTGCTGAGGGAATTAAATTATCAAAGCCACTTTGGAAAAATGGCTCTTTCTTACAAAGTTCAGCATATTATAGAAGTCCACTCTGACTGCCATAATTAAACCACAGGCCGGTTGGCTAAACAATAAGCATTTATTTTGTCAGAGTTCTGAAGACTGGAAGTCCATGATCAAGATGCCCGCAAATCCAGTTCCTGGTGAGAGCTCTCCTCCTGGCTTGTGGATGTGTCCCTGAATGACAGAGACAGAGCTCTAGTATCTCTTCTTCTTCGTATAAAGGACTCCTGTCCTGCTGGGTGGGGCCCCACCCTTATGACCTCATCACCCTGAATTACCTCCCTAATAGCCCTGTCTCCAGAAGGTCACATTGGTGGTTGGAGCTTTAATATATAAGTATTGAGGGGTTACAATTCACAACACATACATGTACCCTGTGGCTCAGAAAAAGAACTTCAGGGCATTCGTCCAAGAGAAATGAAAACATATGTCCCCAAAATACCTTGTCCAAGAATGTTCATAGCAACTTTATTTACAATAGCAAAAAAGTCGGTACCATTACAAACGCCAGTCAACAGGAGGACGCGTGTAAAAATTGTCACATATTCATACAACGGAACATTCCTCGGGAAATGTATGTTGGCAAAAGCACTGTCAGCTTGGACTAAAGGGACTGAGATAGTTCAAAATTAAATAAGGCTGCCTGCGGACCCCAACTTTCTATGGGCAATTATCATGCTGAGAGAGCCCGTCAGCAGCAAACATGGGCCATTCCTTATGGGAAAGGAAGGACACCTCATAGGGCAGAGACCGGCACCCTGAAAACAGTGGAGTGTGGCGCCACTCCCAAGGAGTGCTGGAGAACACTGCATTTGGGAGCCACTTACAAGGAGCAGAGCCAGGATCAAGCAAAGCCTATTTACCTCCCCGGACCTGGGGACCCAGGAACAACACCCTGCACAATTTCAGGATTGCACTGAACCAGTGATGAGTTATGTGCTTTGTGCAAACCGCTGTTTGGATGGGAGTATCCTTTGCATCTACCTCCCTGTGTATCACAGCGTATGCTGCACATGTGTGCAGGGAGGTACAGATGACTAGTTCTCTTCGTGCCCAAACCTCGGGAACAAGAGGTGAACCCAGGGAGCCTCAGCCACTTCTGATTTAAATCATGAGATCCTACGGGCTCCTGGAGGGCTCAGTTGCTTAAGCTTCCGATGTCAGCTCAGGTCATGATCTCACAGGTCGTGGGTTGGAGCCCTGTGTCAGGCTCTGAGCTGTCAGCACAGAGCCTGGAGCCTGCTTCCAATTCTGTGTCTCCTTCTCTCTGCCCCCACCCCCGCTCCCACTCTGTCTCTTTCAACAATAAATAAACATTTAAAAAATCAGGCTTCAAGCCTGATGTCACAATTGGAGGAGGCTTTGGGGGTTCCTGAGATAGCTTGGGCAATGCTTTGTGTGTGACAGATGTAAGTATTTCATGGCCAGAGAGCTAAGTGTGGCCAAAATGGCCCTAATACTCTGCAGTTTTTCCCAGCAAGAGGTGGGCCCGTGAACGTCGGGCTGGCCTTGTGATGTGCCTGCAGAAGGAGCAAAAGTCATCTCAACATCCCCTTCAGTTTCCATTCTCATGCTCTTGACTGAGTCTCTCTCTCTCTCTCTCTCTCTCTCTCTCACAGACACACACACACAACACCAAGCCTCTTCCACAAGCAGAGCCACCTAGATGACTGAGTCACATCTACACACACAACCACATACACACAACCACACACACGCTTAACACCAAGCCTCCTCCACAAAGCAGAGTCACCTAGATGACCAATGGTAACTATAGACAAAACAGTGAGGCCAGTGAGACTAGCATTAGAACTGCCTGGAAGAACAAATCCCAAACAGCCAATGCACAGTCACAAGCTAAATAAATGATTGTTGTTTTAGAACAAATGTCAGGACAGTTTGGTACACAGCAAATGCTAATTGATAGATCCAGGAATGCTAATCAAAAGCACAAGGTGGTATCACCACACCCCCATAAGAATGGTTAAATTTTAAAAGACCAAAAATACTTAGTGTTGGTGAGTATCTTGAGCAATCGGAGGCCTAGTACATTGCTGGGGACAGGAGTGTAAACGGGTATAATTGTGTCAGAAAACTATTTGACAGTTTCTCATAAAGTTAAACATATACTGATCCCATAATTCAACAATCCCATTCACAGGTATGTACCCATCAAAAGACAAGTGCAGGAAAGGTTCATAGTGAAGGGAGTGGAGATAAAGAAGCCTTCTGGGATGCTGGAATGTTCCACATCTTTAAAAGGATAAAATCTGTATAGTATACTATGAAATTTACACAATACAAAGTAAGCCTCAATTGAAATTAATCTTTACAATGTCTTTAAAAAGACTTGTGTCCTCTACTATTTGTAAATAGTTTGTGGTTAGATGGTGAACTGTGGAGACTTTTTAAACTGCTGTGAATTCTTCGACACCCTTCCCGTCAAGAAATAGGCCCCGTGTTCCTTCTCCTTGAATCTGGGTGGGCCTGTATCTGCTTTAACCAGTAGAATACAAGGTGAGTAGTGACTTCCAAGGTGAGCTCAAAAAAGGCCACGTGGCGTCCTCTGGTTCTCCTTGAATACCGACTCTCAGGACACCCCTCTCGGGTGTCACTGTAAGAGCCCAGGCACTGGGGACACCACACCGAGTGCTCCAGACAGCAGTCCCAGCTGAGCCCAGCCTTCAGGTTGTCTCTTAGCTGGTGCAGAGACGTGTGACTGAGGAGGCCTCCAGGTGACCCCACCCCCGACATTTGAGCCACCCCAGCTGTTCCCGTCTTCCCAGAGGAGACCCCACACATTATGGAGCCAGGCCGTGCCGCCCCGTGTCTTGTGCCCCGACCCCTTGCACCCAGTGAGACCAAGACAGCGGCTGAGGGTTTGATGCTGTCAGCTGGGACACACCTGAGGACGCAGAAGTGGGATGCTGCTGTAACCAAATCTAGAGCCTGTGGGGAGCCCGGGGCTAGGCCACAGAGAGAAGCCGGAAGGGCCCTGTGGACCGTGGTAGCATGAGGCGGGCAGGCTGGAAGAGGCCGTCAGCAAGTCCCAAGGAAAAGCAGGACACTGTGACTGGAAGCCAAAGGAAAAGCCTCTTGCTACCGGGTGGTGGGGAGTCTGGCGCCATGGCTACTGTGTGGACAGGGTAGAAAAGTCCCATCGACCAGTGGGGTCAGTTAAGGAGGTTTCTAGGCAGTGTTGCAAGGGTCCCGGGCGCCCTGTGGCTGCACATAATAAGGAATGGTTAGAGAGAGGGCAGCCAAGGGAGGAACGGTTTTGTGCTCACACGGACCTTCAAGGACCTGCGAAGGAGCCAGGAGCAGCTGGGCTCAGAGCGAAGCTCTGCTTCATCCTCCATCTCTCCCAGCAGAAGGTTCTCAAAGAAAACAGAGCTCAGGGCAAAGACAGAATCCATGGCGCTGTTGGGAAAATGTGGTCTCGGGGCGCCTGGGTGGCTTAGTCGGTTAAGCGTCCGACTTTCGCTTGGGTCATGATCTCGCGGTTCGTGGGTTCGAGCCCCGCGTCGGGCTCTGTGCTGACTGCCAGCTCAGAGCCTGGAGCCTGTTTCAGTCTGTGACTCCCTCTCTCTCTGACCCTCCCCTGCTCATTCTGTCTCTCTCTCTCCTAGAAATAAAAAAAAAAAAAAAAAAAGGGAAAATGTGGTCTCGGAGTGACAGTGAGGCAGGCTGGGACAGTAAAGCCCTCTGAAAAAGTTCAATTGGCATCTCAAAGATCCATCCAGATAGGTCAAGGCCTTCTGTGGACCATACGCATGCATCTCTCGGGCCCTCTCACATAACAGCCTTCCTGGAACCCAAGGGCGTTGGGCCACAACAGTCTTTCGGGCCACGAATAGCAAGGGGCCCATTTCAAAGAAGTTCCGGGTGTGGGTTCTGTCTAACGGAGTGAACGTCAGAGAAACCCCAGTTATTGGGGAATTGTACTCATGGCATCAACACCAGCTTGGAATAAAAGAACCAGAGATAGCACAAAATGGAGTGAGGCATTTGGACCCCTGTGCTGTGGCAGGCCTGCAGCAGACTAAGACAACCACTCGACTGCAAACATGGGCTACTTTATATGGAAAAGGGACAATGACTTAGAGGGTAGAATCAAGACCCCAGTATGCAAAGTTGGAAACCATGGAGAATCATTCCCAGGGACACTACTAGCCCCTAGTCAAGTTCTGGATTCCAGAACTGCTATGGACAGTGTCTACTCCACACCCTGCGTTCCCCCCTTTGAGTAGGAGTGTCTTATTACAGCCGTCCTATCCCTGTCCTGGCACTGGGGAGGGCATGGAGTCCCGTCACTCGAATTGAGCAGGAAAACATTGAAGAGGCTGTTCCTGAGGCATCCCGCTCAAGGAACTTCATCTGTACCTGGGCCTGCTGTCGGCGGTGAGGTCCTGAGTTCTAGCTGCCACCATGGGATGGGGCCTGGAGGTCCTGGGGAGTTCATTTTACATGCGCATGGGGTGCGGCCCCAGCAATCTCTTCTTTCCCACACGATCTCCGATCTCCGATGTGTCCCTGCCACCTCTCCAAGAGGTGAAGTCTAACCCCCTCCCTTAGAATCTGGGCTGGCTTCCACCTGCCTGTAACCAAAAGAACATGACAAAAGAGATCCACAGGACTTCTGAGATTAGGTCAGAAAAGTCCATGCAACTTTCACCTGGTGCTCTGGGGTGCTTCCTTTGGGGAAAGACAGCCCTCGTGTGAGAAGCTGACCACCCTTAAACCACCTTGCTGGAGACGCCACATGTTGGCATTCAGGTTGCAGTCCCAACCCAGCCCAGCCTCCCAGTCGTCTTCACCAAGGCACCAGGCATGTGAGCGAGGCCACCATGGGCCCTCCAGACCAACTCAAGTGCTAGCTGAACACCAACAAGGACCTCAGTTGACACTACACCAGATGGGGCCAAAGGAGAGCTCGGCAAAGGCCAGCCCAAATCCTAAAGACAGAGCTTGTAGGACCTAATAAAATATAGGTATTTTTAGCCACTAGATTTTGGGGGGGCTTGTTCTGCAGCAATAGCAACTGGAATATTCTGTCCTGTAAAAAAGCATCCTTCCTACACATGTGATCCAGGAGGATATAATTCACTGGTGATGGAGTTCTGGCCACTTCTTAATAAAGCCTGTGACTGGGGCACCTGGGGGCTCAGTCAGTTGGGCATCTGACTCTTGATTTTGGCTCAGGTCTTGATCCCAGGGTTGGGGATCCAGCCCTGTATCGAGCTCCACATTGAGCACAGAGCCTACTTGGGATTCTCTCTCTCCCCCCCCCCCCCCCCCCCGCCCTTCTCCCCTGCTCTCTCTCTCTGTAAATAAGTAAATAAACAAACAAATAAATAAAGCCTTTGGCTATTGAGAGTAGAAACACACAGTACTTTTAAATGATGGATTTGTGATTGATTTTTATTTACAAAGAATCTGATGAAAGTTTGGTAACTCAGATATGCATACAAAACTTTTCCTAGGGCATTGCTTCTAGAAATGCTCCTAGGAAAATAAAGACTAAACACTGAAGAATCAAATATAGGCCCATCTTCCTTTCACCTTTATTCATATGTTCTCCAAAGACTTACTTTAAAAAAAGATACTGAATTTGCAAAAAGAAACACTTACCTCCAAGACGTTATAGAGAAAAGATTTCTCTTTTGCTTCTCTGAAGAGTAGGGCATTTCCATGCGGTCATGCATGAAGATAGTATTTCAGTGTGGTCAGAGCTTGAACCCTGAAGACAGACTAGGGGTCGAATTCTGGCTTTGACTCTTATCAGTCCACATCACTCTTATCAGTGATGTAACCTGGGTAAACTATTTCCCTTCTGTGAGCCTCAGCTTCCCCTGAGGATGAGGAAAGTTTGCCACCTGGACAGGCAGAGAATTCTGAGAACGCCTGCTGGCTTCTTGACCCCTTCCCAAGGGTTTCTGCACGCGCGCCCAGCTCAGGCTCCTTGCCTGTGGGTGCCGCACAGCCCTGTTACGGGGGCCACTCTCTTTAAACTAAGGGTGGGTCTCTGCCCCCAACAATCCTGCTGCGGCCAGAAGGGACAAGCCCAGGACTCTGCTTTTCAGACCATCGTATGAGGGGCCCCTTCCACCCCCAGAACCCAGACTCCGCACTGCTAACCAGTTCCCGGGGCCACCAGTTCCAAGTCGGAGGCCTGCTGAGCGCTCTGCCCAGTGGGAGAACACGGGGGGGCACACAACTCACCCTGTGGAGGGCTGGACGGCTGTCACTCCAGGAGAGCGTTTGTCCCTGAGAGTCACCAAGAGCCCCTTGGGCTGCCTTGTGGCTGCAGGACTGTCTTGGCCCAAATTAGCTCTCAGGTTCCTCCTCCTCCTTTTAGTTTCCAGGAAGCACCAAGGGCAGCAGGCCGCCTGGAGGGGCTCGGCACCCTCGCGCTCTCCTCCCCCCCGCCCCCCGCCGAGATTTGCATTTTAGAAACTGTGCTAGCAACTAGCACCTTGTCTGCCTCTGCGTCCCACGGTCCTGGTTGGCCTCTGGCTCGGAAAAGGAAGGAAGCCTGCAGTTCAGACAGAGAACCCTGTGCCTCCTGAAGGCCCCAGCCATTCCAAGGACCCCCAAGGCTGCACCCAGAGCATATTCCAAGAGTTCTCCTCAAGAAATCTTTAAAAAAGTTTCAACATATTAAGAATTCATCACTTGAGCTAGTGATATAAAAATATTACGTAAGACACATTTACAAGTCTAAGAAGAAGGGCGCCTGGGTAACTGTTGGTTAAGTGTCCAACTTCAGCTCAGGTCATGATCTTGTGGTCTGTGAGTTCGAGCCCTGTGTTGGCTTCTGTGCTGACAGCTCAGATTCTGTGTCTCCCTCTCTCTCTAACCCTTCCCCACTCACACTCTGTCTCTCTCAAAATAAGCATTAAAAACATTTTTTTAAAAAGTCTAAGAAGAGATCATTCTAGGGTCGCCTGGGTGGCTCAGTCGGTTAAGTGTCCGACTGCGGCTCAGGTCATGATCTCACGGTTCGTGGGTTCGAGCCTCACATCGGGCTCTGTGCTGACAGCTCAGAGCCTTGAGCTGCTTCGGATTCTGTGTATCCCTCTCTCTCTGCCCCTCCCCTGCTCACTCTCTCTCTCTCTCTCTCAGAAATAAATAAAACATTAAAAAAAATTTTAAGAGATCATTTTAGATGTTTAACAAATTTAATGTTAATATACGCATTATAAGAAGTATATCAACTTATTCAATTTTATTATTTTCGGTTTTTAATGTCCAAAAATAGTTTATCCTTTCCACGATTTCATCCTCATATCCTTTACATTTTTACTTATATTAGCACTCACTTGAACCATTAGATGATAAGTATATCTGTGGATATATTTCAGTTATATGAAAATTTTGAAAATAGTGCTGACTCCTTATAGCATCTTTAACTTAAAGTTTGTTTTTAAAAAGCAAAGAAGGATGCCTGAATGGCTCAGTTGGTTAAGCATTGACTCTTGTTTTCAGCTCAGGGCCCCATCTCATCAGAGCTTGCTTAGGATGCTCCCTCTCCATCAACAGAAAACCACCAGAAGTGAGGCTTCTGGATTTACACGTCTGAATCTTTTCTCGTCCCCATTTTGTTTGGTGCATTCGTCACTGAAATCTCTAAGTAAGCCAACCCATTCCCACCGGCAGGGACGTTCTTGTTGGAGACAGCTCAATCCCACAGCCGTGTTTTCCTACCGAGGTGTATGAATCCTCATCAGTTAAATTGTTTTATCAATTGAGGAGGTTTTTGTTGTTCATCAGGTGGCTTAATGTGCTTGCGTACTGCATGCTGTTCTGGGCCCACAAGGACACAAAGCCACAACAATGTGTGATCTTACAGACGAGTTAAATTAAAAACTGTTCCCATTAGCAAAACACAAACAGGATAATACAGTGATTTTTTTTTTTTTACAAACTTTAAACCTGACATGGGTTTATGGCAAACTTCCCAGAGTCCTTAAAAGTTATAAAAAGTATAATCAGATAAAAACCCATAGCACAGTTCCACCTGAGGGAAAAATGGTCAAGTCCCCTTTTGAGGACTTTGCCTGGGTCAGTTCAACCCCTTCTCCCGCCTCACAGACGAGATGTGGTTCCAGGGCAACGAGCCACCTCACGCGCACACAGCCAGGCTGAGGACAGGGGCGTGGTGTGGGGCGCACCCGCTGTGCTCTAGCCTCCAGCTCCTTCTCAAAAAAAAAAAAAAAAAAGTTGAAAAACGAAAACAAAAGCCCTGTTGTTTTGAGCTGGGTCCTAACGTTGCCATGGATCCAAAGCCAACCCCAGCGCCAGGGTGGATGCCAGCTCTGCTCACGCTGGGCTTGCCCTTCTGGAAGGGGCACCAGTTTTAGAATGGCTGGTTAGAAACCAAATGGATTCATGGAATTTGATGTGGTATGAAAATAATAAAATGTGATATCCATGAAATACAGATACTCCATCTCAATTTGGCAAACTGGGGGCCTCCTGGACTCAAAGTATTCAAAATTAGCCAATGAGTTCCTTCTGCATTTTTAGACCCTAATCTGTTGTCTCAGAGGGAAATCTCTGCATCAGGAGCTCACCGGGCAGTTTCAGGTTCTTTCGACAGACAAGAATAGTAACTTTTGTGATAAATTCGGCACAGTAGGCACTTTGCACTGCACATACGCGCACAAGCACTCGTGTGTGTGCGTGTACGAAATTTCACTTACCCTCCAGCCGTGCTCTCAGGGGTGCGTCCTGTCCTCTCTTTCACTGAGGCGGAGGAAGGTTAGGTCTCGCTCAAGGGTTCTCCGCAGAGGCAGGACTGAAACCAAGCGCCACGAGCAGCCCCCACCCTGGCCCCACGGCCTCCTGCTGGCTGGTAGCAGCAGTCTTCAGACCAGGAAAGGCAATTCACTCTCGTCACCTGGACACTTGCATCTACGACAACAGAAGCCTTTTGTCCCTTCTCCCACGCCCCTTTAGAACACAGGCGCCCTTCTCTCCCTGCGGACACGGGTCGCTGTAAAGGACCTCGTGAGCAGCTTGGTGGCGGATGGCACTGTCCTTTGTACCAGAGAACAATGTCGCTGTCCGAGGCCTTTCCTCCTTGAAAACTCAAACCAGAATGCTTCTTCCTGCCCCCCACGCAGACTCTGCTGGGCTTGGGTCTAGTTTCTGAATTAGTTAGCACTAAGGGTTTGCTGAGTGGGTGAAGGGTGGCTCAAGGGAGATGGAGCATCTAAGTGATGGGAGATTTTGGCAAGAAGTTCTATGCACCCAGAAGAGGTGCTGCTGACCCACCAGCATCTCCATCCACTTCCCTCTTGCTGGGAAGCAGACCCCCCTTTCCATGACCACTGATGGAGCCCCCACCCTGGGAACCTTCAGCCAGGGGACCCTCGCCATTAGGTCACATGGGGTGCCTTTGGCTTCAAGAGGTGCCGTGGACACACTAGGATTGGGCACCCTTTGCCCCCTCCCAATTATCCCCAAAGTTTTGCAGACTGAAATGTTGGGCATTTATCAACAGTGGCATGACCGCGAACCAAGTGGAGGGTGTTGGCTCTAGAGATGGCAAAGCTAGACAAGCCGAACCCGTTATCCACAGGGGACACCTGACTTCCAGGTGTCACAGCAGCAGTCCCTTTCAGCACCTGGAAAACACCCAGTGAGGCTATCCAACAACCAACCCTTTGTTGGTACACTGTCTCCATAAGCTTTTCATTATTTGGGCAATAGTGCATACTCATTTTATAGTGGGCTATTTATATTTACAATGTCTTATTACCTCGTGTGATATTGTGATATCATAAGGAATATATGTTTGGTCTTTGTGCCCCGCAGTTCTGAAACCCTGGAATTTCCTGAGTGATGGGGTGAGGGGGGCATCTTCTATTGTTCATAACAAGTTCCCTTCAGTCATCCCTGAGATTATGCTAGTCAGGCTGGGTGACTGAGGATGGGGCTGGACTCAGAAGGAATAGCCCACAGGATCAGCAGTGAGAACTTTTAGCCCCTCTCCCTGCCTCGGGAAGGGGAGGGGGCTGGAGATCGACTCAACCACCAATAGCCAATGAGTTCATTAGTCATGCCTACAAAATGGAACCTCTGACCAAACACAAAAGGATGGGGTACAGAGAACTTCCAGGTTGGTGACCATGTAGAGGTGCGGGGAGGGTGCGCACCCGGAGGGTGGGGAAGCTCTGGGCCCCTCCCACTGCACACCCTGCCCTGTGCGTCTTTTCCGTTTTCTGTTCCTGAGTTGTATCCTTTACACTATACCAATTAGAGTAAGAAAACTGTCTTCCTGAGTTCTCCGAGTCATTCTAGCAAATTACTGAACCCGAGGAGGGGATCGTAGGAGCCTTCGGTTTATAGGCAGGCGGTCAGAAGTAGGTGTGGGCCAGGCAGTCTTTTGGGACTGAGCCCCTAACCTGTGGGGTCTGTGACAACTCCAGGTAGATGGTGTCAGAACTGAACTATAAGACACGCAGCCATTGTCAGGGACTTGGTTGGTGAAGGGAAAAAAACGCATATGCAGTGTCAGACGTGTTCTATCCATAAAATACGGATCATAGTGCATCAGTTGCAGGATTTTATATATCAAAAAAAATAGCTACTGATTTCAGGCACAGTGTTGTTGTCTTCCTCCATTTGATCCCTTCTGCTAAGCTTACTCTCTCCACATAATACTTTTGAAATCATCTTAGTCTAACAAAAGAGTAAAAAATTAATAAACCTTTTCATTTTTATTGTTACCTAGTGCATCGATCTGGGTCCAAGTGGACATGAAAAATTATGAAAGTACAACAACAAAGTACACAGAGAAATCTCAAGGGCTCCCCAGGGATGAGCGTCCACGGGAAGGCAGACTTTGAAGGACACTTGCCGAAGGCTGGGCTTGCGCCGTTAGAGCAGGTCTGCCAGCTGCCCAGGCGGGAGCCGGTCCACAGCCCGTGCGGCCCCGTGCGTTACTGCCGGCATGGGCCACTCTCCACCACGGCCACGTGTCAGCGCTGCAGGAGGCACCCCAGGGAGAGCGAGGCAGAGTGGTCCTATCACCGCTCCAAACGAGGGCAGCGAGTCACTTATTCTCAGGGTGCCCTCTCGGAACACCGCCCTTGCGCGAGCGCACCCTCAGCCAGGTCTGTCTGCACTGCAGCTGCGGACTCGGGAGAAGGAGCCAACGCGAACATTAAGCTGTGGTTGCTGATGGTCCCGGGAGCAATCTCCGACCGGAACCGTGGCCGCCTACTGACATCTCTGAAACTATGACGTGCTAGGTCCTTAGCTCACAAGCAGGGTAAAATCACAGCCCTTCCCAGTCCTTGACACACCCCAGTGCAGGACAGGTGAGTCCAGGCTGCTGGGCGAGTGCACAGAGGACGCTGGGGTGCCATTGTGGGAACAAGCCTGAGCTGTGCAGTGATAGTACCAAGGAGGTGAGGAGATCCCCAGGGCACAGGCAGGCTGAGGAGGGCAGGGGGACACGCAGAGGGCGGCGAGCTGCTGTGAGCACGAGTTCTGCAGTGTCCGTGTCAGAGACCCAGAGCAAAGCAGCTACTAGGACCGGGCCAGGCTGCCGAGCCTCCCAGGGCCGTCCTCTCTGCACACGGGGCCAGGGCACCATCAGATGTGGTAAAGGACGCTGAAGCAAGAGTGAGACAGAGCAAGGCCTGCCTCGCCAGGAGCAGGGGGAGAAGCCCCTGCTAAAGCCCTCGCTGCCAAACTCAGCCCCGGGAGCAGAGGAGGGCCGCGAGCAGTGCACCAATACTGACGCAGTCAGAGCCGAGAGCAGCAAACGATCACGGGCAAGTCCGGCCATTCGGTGACTCAGCAGCATTCCACGTGCACTGCGGCCCCGGCAACAACCCACCGGTTCTCTGCTTCTGCCCTAAAAGACACAAACGTTTCTGTTACCAGTGAGGCAGTTCTTCTCCAAATGAAAAGGTGCGCAGTCCCAGTGGTCATTGTACCATCTCTGGCTCTGTTTATTACCCCCAATTCAGTCGGGCTTCCATGGAAAACTCAGTTACCTAAAGAGTAATGAAATGTTACCTTCCAACCACTGGTTTGTAAAATAAAAAGTGGGAAGGGGAAAGAAGGAAATGGGTAGAACACGGTGAGAAAATAAACATGTGGATAATGAGCAAACACTGTGTGAGCTTCTCCAGGCCTCATTCACGTAACTGGTCGCAAGCTCACTACTGACACTCATGGCTTCTTCAACTACCCGCACCCAGCTCCTCGGCCCTCAGCAGTACCCGCACCCAGCTCCTCGGCCCTCAGCAGTACCCGCACCCAGCTCCCTGTTCCTCAGCAGTACCCGCACCCAGCTCCTCGGCCCTCAGCAGTACCCGCACCCAGCTCCCTGTTCCTCAGCAGTACCCGCACCCAGCTCCTCGGCCCTCAGCAGTACCCGCACCCAGCTCCTCGGTCCTCAGCAGTACCCGCACCCAGCACCCTGTTCCTCAGCAGTACCCGCACCCAGCTCCACGGCCCTCAGCAGTACCCGCACCCAGCTCCCTGTTCCTCAGCAGTACCCGCTCCCAGCTCCTCGGTCCTCGGCAGTACCCGCACCCAGCTCCCTGTTCCTCGGCAGTACCCACACCCAGCTCCTCGGTCCTCAGCAGTACCCGCACCCAGCTCCTCGGTCCTCAGCAGTACCCGCACCCAGCTCCCTGTTCCTCAGCAGTACCCGCACCCAGCTCCCTGTTCCTCAGCAGTACCCGCACCCAGCTCCTCGGTCCTCAGCAGTACCCGCACCCAGCTCCACGGTCCTCAGCAGTACCCGCACGCAGCTCCACGGCCCTCAGCAGGAGCCTGCTCGGGGTCCGCATTTTGGTAGAATGACCCAAACCTTCATTCCTGATGGGCCCGAGTCCTCAACAGTCTCCCTTTATTTTTGTTTTAGGTTGCTCTAGTTTTCCATTAATCCCTACCACTGGTCAGAGAAGTACTGAGAGACGCCCAGCAAGTGTGCAGTCCTCCCCAGTCCTCCCTGCCTCTGCTGTGTAAGTAACCTCGGTGACGGGGATCAATTACTCAAACCAGCGGATTAACCCTTTTTTTTTTTTTTTTTTGTCTGATGGTTTAGAGGCATAAGGAGCCCAATGTGGCCAGACGGCAGTCTCAGCTTCTAATTGAGTGGGACCACTGCTATGGCCCCTGAGGAAGCACTCCGCTCCGGACACACATCTCCAAACCAACTCAAAGTTGCCAGGACAAGAAACAAAAATTCTGCAAGTAGGTCATGAAGTGTACTAATGAGAGGGACACTTGTGCTTCCAACTCTTTTTTTTTTTTAATGTTTTTATTTTTGAGAGTCAGAGAAAGACAGCGCGAGCAGGGGAGGGTCAGAGAGAGAGGGAAACGCAGAATCTGAAACAGGCTCCAGGCTCTGAGCTGTCAGCACAGAGCCCAACGTGGGACTTGAAACCACGGACATGAGATGATGACCTGAGCCGAAGTCAGACACTTAACCGACTGGGCCACCCAGGGGCCCCACTTGTACTTCCAACTCTTGATTCCCAGACCCACACATCCTGGCGATGGGGACACAGCAGCACATAATGAACCCTGAGTCGAAGTGTATATGGCATCCGATAAGATAGAACCCCATCCTTTCAGGATGTTACCTCCCTTAACTGACTCTTCAGGAAGCTGTCCTGCCTTTCCACTGTGTCAGCCACTTCTGAGTTAGTGGACATGGCAAGACCAGTGAATCTTATGGGCCTGAGCCCACTGCTGCATTTTCCTTGCTGTGGAATGAGTTCCTTGATAATGTACAATGCTGTCCAGAATGCCTTTTCAGTGGATAAGGCTTCTGTGAGGTAACGGGTTTTGGTGCTGGCAGAAACAATACAGTAGAGGGAAGTCAAATCTATACCCGGAATATATACCTATTCCAGCGAGGACAGACCTCTGCCCCTTCTGTGATGGAAGAGGCCCAATGTAATCAATGACCAGGCATCTGGCTGGTCACCGCAGGGCTCACTGTTGGCAGGTCAGACACTTAGGGCAGTAGGAGCCAGGGCAGCTTTGTTGAGGGGAAGTCCATGTTGTTGAGCACATGCACGCCTCAATCCCTGCCACATGGCCACTCTGTTCATGGGCACTCTGAGCAAGCCCTGGAGTGGCTGTGGCGAGGGCTGGCTGACACGCATAGGCTGATCATTTTCCTTCTGATTATCAGGAGCCCCTTCTGCAGTGCCCACCATTGGCAGGCATTTGCTCGGAACACAAATGTATTCACAGACTGCTCCTTGACGAAGGTCCATCCACGTGCTTCCTCCAGGGCTTTCCTGTCACCAATTTTCCAATCCTGTTCCTTCCAAGTTGTTGACCAACCGTATCACTAGCAACTGCCCCTGAATGAATACAGATCCACACTCTGGCCACCGCTCACTCCAGACATAGTGGACAACCACATGCACCGCTCAAAGTTCTGCCCATGAGAGGATTTCCATCACCACTGTCCTTCAGGGGGACCCTTGGGCGGGGCGCCGCGCTGTATCTGTCCACTTTAGGTGGTGCCAGCATAGCACGCACACCCACCGGTAAGCCAGCTCATGTGTCTTCTTCCATAGTCAACAGCTTGTAAGAAACATCCCAGGAGGGGCGCCTGGGGCGGGGTGCTCAGTTGGTCAAGTGTCCTACTCTTGATTTCAGTTCAGGTCATCTCACAGTTTCACGAGTTCAAGCCCCACATCGGGCTCTGCACTGATAATGAAGAGCCTGCTTGGGATTCTCCCTCTCTCTCCCATACTCATTCTGTCTCTGATACTCTCAAAATAAATAAATAAACTTAAAAAAAACCCTGAAAGAAATACCAGAGGGGTCACAGACATGGATGGAGAAAAGTGAGGCAATGCAACAGGAGTTGGTGTCCAAGGAGTCAGAGCCACCTGTTCATGCTTCCTAGACGTTTCCATCTGATAATATGTTGCTGTTACACACACTCAAACTTACAGGGAGGTGGATCAGACAACACTTGAGCTGCATGGTTTCCTGATGTCCCAGGGTTAGGTGCTTGGTCTCCGCTGAGGCCCAACAGCAAACCAGAAGCTGTTCTCTCTCTCTTTTTTTAATGTTTATTTATTTTTGAGAGAGAGTGGTCAGACTGCAAGCGGGGGAGGGGCAGAGAGAGGGAGACACAGATATGAAGCATTCAGAGCTCTCCAGGCTCTGAGCTGTCAGCATAGAGCCCGATGTGGGGTTTGAACCCACAGACTGCGAGATCGTGACCCGAGCTGAAGTCAGATGCCTAAGTGACTGAACCATACAGATGCCCTGTGAAGCTGTTCTCAAAATGAGAATAATTAGCTGCCAAAGACAAGCTGCAGAAGACACAGACTTGCTTCAAAAACCTAGAGACCTGAGCTGGAGTCCTATCAGCGCTTGTCAGACAGTCAGTCCATACTGCACCCCATGTGCCAGAGACACTTCAAATATCATCAGATCTGCAGGATCCTAGGAACCAGTGGTAAAGCAGCTTGGCCTGTAGCCTACACTGGCTCTGGTCCCCACCAGAAAGGCCAGCCTCATGGATGGAAGTGGCACATCCATGTACGTCATGTCTAAATCCCACAAACCTCAACCAAATGCTGTGCTTCTTTTCCTGGCAGGTGGTGTCAGGGGATGCTTCAGCATGCTCCACGCCTGGAACTTCACTGAGGTGGTGGCCCCTGAAGTTTTGGGGGACTTGTCGGTTTGCAGACATCTTAGGAAGGCATCAGACCCAGTCAGCGCACTGTCATCAGCAGAGTGGACCAGCGTGCTGCCATGTGAGCCGCCACGACGGTCAAGGTCTCGGCAGATGATATTCTGGCAGGAGAGTGGATATATCCCTGAGGCAACGTCGTGAGGGTTTGCCTTCGGCCCTGCCAGGTAAAAGCAAACTATTTCTGGTGGGTCTAAACAATTGATTTTGAGAAAAAGGCACCAGTCAGATCGGTAGCCGATGCCCAGTGCCAGGGCCTGTGATGACCTTCTCCAGAAGAGAAGCCGCATCTGGCACAGCAACCGAGGTCACCAGCTGACAGCATTTGCGATAGTCCCCATTCTCCACAAAGCACATGCCGTCTGCACAGGCCAACCTGGCAAGTGAGATGGGTGTGTGGTAAGTCTCACCACTCCTGCTTAGGTCAACTCTTTTGACAGTGGCGTTCATCTCTGAAGCTCTCCCAGGGGTGCAGTATTTCTCAGTTTACTGTCATGATAAGAAGGGGGAAGTTCCAGGAATGTTCCCCTAGCTTTGCCTGTCATACTGGTCCTCAGCTGGTATGTAAGAGAGCCAGGGAGGAGATTCTGCAGTGGCCAACTATGTCTGTTTCGATTATACCTTCGGGGGAACCTCTGCACCCCCTGGGCCCACTGTGAGCTGGTCTAGTTAAGACCCACTGACCACGACAAGTTCCTACTTGGACTAGTGACCATAGTGCCATTTTGTTGCCTCAGGAATTAGCATCAACTCAGAGCCCATATCTAATAATCCATGGAGAGATCTAAGTGTTTCCTTTCAGATCTAAATGTTTCCACTATGTGATCACATTAGCAAGTAGTTGCAGTCCCCTGGGGGAAGGTATGAACGAAGGTTCCTGACGTGTACTGGTGGTAGTACAGGGCCCTATCTCACGGGAACCTGGCCTCACCTTCAATCAAGAGACTGGGGGCCAACCGAGCTTAAGTTTGCAAACTTGGGAGAGAGACTGTGATTCTCCACAGCGGTGATTCAAGTCAGGTTTTGGTTACCAGACCTGGAGTTTTTCCTGCCGTGTGGGTTAAGGACTGCTTGAGTGGGCTGTCCATCTATCTCATTCCTAGGGACACTGTAATCAGACAACCACTGCCAAAGATCGCCATGGACCAAGGTATTCTGATTGCTGGTATGTCCCTCTGCTACGGTGAAATCCCATCACCCCACTGAAATGCGGGGAGCCTGCTCCAAAGGCACCATCTCACATGGTTCTTTGTAGGCTACGAAGAGTTTCCTACATGCTCTACTCAAGAACATAGTTCTCAGTGCTTTAGTGCAGTGCTCTCCTGTGGAACGCAGCTGGGGGTAGGGACTGGATGTGCAGGTCACAGGTGACTAGACCAGGGCTCCAGTCTGATGACATGAGACCCCAAGCTGGGGAATCGAGAGAGGGGGCCAGGGTCACCTGGAAGTGCGAAGGCCAACAAGGAACTGTGGGCCCCAGAAAACCTTGTGGACGAGGGCCATGAACATCCCTCTCCCAGGATGGTTTTAATTTGCCTGAAGTAGCTCCCCCATGAGAGGTGGTGCTGACAGCTGGTGAGGTCACAGGCGCCCTCCCGTGTTCTTGTGACGTCCTGTGTCTGTGCGCTCCTGCGGGTGAGTGGAGGGTGCCACCTGGGGCTCCCATAGCACTTGACAGCCTCTCTCATCCAGATGGTGGATCGTCTCCCAGCCTGTGAGCCCTGGCATCCCTCTCCCCCATCTCTGCTCCCACAGAGCCTGAAACACGGTGGACACGTGACCCACCTGGCTGTCCCAGGAGGCTGTGCTGTGTGTACCCAGAGGGCAGGCCTCATGTTCAGGCATCCAGTAATTGGATGAATAGATTCCAAACTCCTTGTTTCTCTGCAGGAGTGGGCTGAAGCTGTTCTGTGGACACTGAAGGGTGAACACAGGGTTAACCCATCCCTAGTGCCTGGCCCACACCACCCAGGGGCAGTCGCTCCTTCCTCGGACTCGGGCAAGTCCCTGCTTTGCAGAGTGCACACGCATGTTTCCCTTCGCCAGGCATCAGACCGTGGGGCAGTTGAGGACATAGGACCCAACCATACCTCTCAGATCCTACCTCATGGAGGTGTGGGCGCAGGCTGGGGTCCAGAATGGGACAACTCAAGCCCCAAGGCTCACAGCCCAGTGCTGTTTTTGGACCATACTTCCAGGCGTTGAATAGTCAACAATTTCCTGGTAAAACAGATAACAACAGCTGTGTCCATGGACATCTCGTGTCCTGATCCTTCGAACATGGCCACTGTGAGCCTGATCAGCAGAGGGGCCCCGATTCTGGTTCAGACGTCCTTTGAGGAGTTTGAGGCCACTGCTTTCTGTATACTTTGGCTAAAGGGGTGCCTTTTTGGTTGCCACTTGGAAACAAGTCAGGAAGGGTACAGCTGAAGATGGTGGGGGGTCTGGGCTGCGGCCACGGCACCAGAGGCGCTTCTCTGTAAGACAGAGGCTGACAGTCTGTGATGGCCCCCAGGCTGAGGGAGGAGGCCTTGGGGTGCACCTGGCAGGTGTCCTCCATCACATTAAATGAGGATTTTCCCCTCAAAGCATCAGGTATCTGCTTTGTCATCGTGCTTCAGTCCACCCAGAAGCAGGGAGACAGCCCTGCTCAGCACAGGGGGCGGGGGTGGGGGGTGGGGNAAGCGCCCGCACGTCCTTCGTCCTTGTGCTCAGCCTGTCCTTGGAACCACCGCGGTCTTGGCTGCACATTTGCTTGGTTTGAATCAATTACTCAGTCTCGCTTCTCGCCCCACCCCCAACCTTGCCTTTAGAGGAACATCAATATTCATGTATAAATTAAAAAATAGCACAAAAAGCTGACTCCCTACTTCCTGCCCCAAGAGCCTTTTTCTTCCTTGGCCCAAGTGCAGTCCCGGCTCCCCAGCGAGTCCCCGGGTGGCTGCCCGTCAAAGGGGCCCTGTGTGCAGGCCTGGCACCCCGCTGCCCCCACCCTCCCCCGCCGNGGTGACAGGAGCGGCCACCAGGAGCCACTGACGTGAGGACACTCAGGGAGAATCTGCTCTCTTGGGGGACAGGGAACGGGGGGGGGGGGCTGGGAACTAAGTCTAGGTTGAAAAGCCCTTTTAGGATAACTGGCAGCATTTCATAAGTGGGGAGCTTTCTTTCTTTTTAATTTAAATTCAAGTTAGTTACCATCCAGTGTGGTCTTGGTTTCAGGAGCAGAACCCAGGGACTTATCTCTGACATATGACACCCTGTGCTCATCTCTAAAAGTGCTCTCCTTAATGCCCAGCCCCCATTTAACCCACCCCCACCCCCATTAACCCTGTTTGCTCTCTGTATTTCAGAGTCTCTTATGGTTTGCCTCTCTCTCTGTTTTTACCTTATTTTCCCTTCCCCTATCTTTTTACCATTTTGTGGACATGACAGCTTCAACTCCAGGCACCTAGAGGTTCTCTCTGCCTGAACTTGACACCGCAAAGCAGAGACCCTCAGGGCCAGTGGCTCCGGGGTGGCTGCTGACATTTCCACAGAGGTACTAACAAACCTGGCTTCTTCCCTAACTCTTCAGAGAGCAGGTTTCTGCTTCCCCCCAGCTGAGCATGACTGGCAAGCCTACCTCAAAAACCAATGTTTTCTCTTCCCGTGCTTGGGTCCTGGCCCTGGGTATGGAACCGCTTCTCAGTTTTCCGTCAACAGGAAATGTCAGGGTCCTCCTGGACATCACCCAGAAATTACATGACAATTGGGAGGTATTTACAAGGAAATTATAATCTGGGTCAAAGAAACTGGAGTTTTGGTGGGTTTAACTTTCTTCAGTTTTAGGATTTCTCAAGGAGGTAGGACGGCTTCCCTAGCGAGGGCGGGAGGGTGTTTGTGTGTGTGGGGGGAGCCACTCACCACATCCTGTGTGATATGTCCTTCCAGAAGGAGTTAAAGCCCCAAGCTCTCTTGCTTTCCACATAAAAAAATTAATGCAGGAATAAGAGGTAAATTAATGCAAGAATAACATTCACAGAACTAAGTGGAAAGGAAATATGGATATTTGATTTCCATTTCTCTTAAAAGATAAACTTTAAACCATCCATTGTTTCTTAGCAAAGGGAAGAATTTAAAAGAAAAAAAAATAATCAATTTTAGTGTGGTTATGAAGAAAATCACAGTATATAGAGTTTTCAAACACATGGAATATACGTTTTGTGCCTTTCCTTCAAAAAAATCCCACTAGGGGCGCCTGGGTGGCTGAGTTGGTTGAATGTCCAACTTCAGCTCAGGTTGTGATCTAACAGTTTGTGAGTCTGAGCCCCACCCTAGGCTCCAAGGTGACAGTGCAGAGGCTGCTTGGAATTCTCTCTCTGCCCCTCCCCTGGTTGCATTCTGTCTCTCAAAACAAATAAATAAACTTAAAAAAAATCCCACTAGTCATACTTTATGAAAAAATAATTTAGCCTCTCCTTCCCTGAAGTATCACAGACTTTGCAAAACATCAGAATGATGCAAAAGTTTCTTGGATTTCTTGTTTTGTTTCCAAACAACAAAATCAATAATTGAAAACGTGAGTGCAAAGGATAAGAAAGAATGAAATGTTAAAGATTTTAATCCATCTGAATTGTTCTATGTGTGAAAGCTCTGACTTTTAGGGACTGTAGAGCAAAACAAAGGATACTGATTATTAATAGGGTGACTTTAGCAAAGATGAGGTCAAGACAAAAATCCTCACTCCTTTCTCTTTGCAAAATCAGAAATAAATAAAAGTTTAAATATTTCTTCCAATTTATTTTGTGGATATAAGTGACATGTCCAACACGGGAATGATTTTTCCACAATTAGATGTAATTCTTGGATCTGTTTTGAACTGTCACAGTGCAAAGATTCTGTACTGGTTGGAACTCAAGGCCATATAGGTTGGTAAATTTCTCCGGCTGAGTGTCTCAGTTTTTGAAACAATTGACAAGTCGTCTTTTGCAAAATATACCAAATTCCCAGGATTAAACAGGTATTTCCTGTTTTCAGGCCATGGTCTGAGGTACATGAGGTGAGGGAAGTAGGAAGTTTCATATTCTGATACCCATAGAGAAACAGCAGCTCCGGGCACTGGCGGGCAGACTAGTGAGAAAGCGACATTGCCCTTGAGGCAGCGTCTCTGAGACACCAAGTGCGGGCTGTGACTCAGCCTCCTGCTGCGTCCGTGCCTCCCTGCCTCAGAGCCAGCCTCACCCTTGATGCCCTCATAACACAGTTTTGTTTCTGGCAGGTCCTCGTGCATCTCTCATTGATCTTCGTTTTCAAAACCATTTGTGGCAACGCTGCTGTGTTTGTTTTTCCAGTTCAGTCTTGCAGTTGTTTTTTTGGTCATGTTCCTTAACCATCAAAAAAAAAAAAAAAAAACCTTAAAGATTTTTATTTAAAATGAGTTAATTTTATATATTATTACAAAGAGTGAGTTCCTGCATTTTATAGTCTTTAGAATCTTTTGGAAGAAACTGTACTTTTCTTGCTAAACTTATTCTCAAATAATATGTGTATGTTGCTTTATCAATTTATGAATAGGGTTTCTGTACTATGTTTTCTAATTGTTTATTGGTAGAATCCAGGAATACTATTGATTTTTTGTTGCCTCACTTTGCTCCTGGCCACGTTACTCCCTTCTACATAATTCTACCAGTTTGCAGTCAGTGTGCTGCTCCCCTGTACTGTGTCACTTCATCTTGGAGCCCTGCAAGGGCAGAGGGTGGCCCGCTGGGGAGGAAGCAGGACTCGACCCCCAGACTCCCTCACTCCTGTGCTTCAGTCTTTTTGCTGAAGCTTCCCATTGGCCAAACCCAACCAGAAGCCAGAGGGCATGGGAACTTCTGAATGCAGCCACAGGGACAGAGAAGGGAGCAGAGGGAAGGAATGGATCTAAGAGGCAGAGGGGACAGCGGGGACAACAGCTCTCAGCCTGCAGGGGAGATGAGCCAACGCCAGTCCAACCCCTCCTCTGGGTGGAGGTCTGTAGAGCAAACACACTAACTGTTCTGTGTGCAAATGAGACCAAAAGCATGAGAAGGAATCTTTCCTTTGTGGACCCCTAGGATGTCTGAGCTGGAGAAGGCCATGGTGGCCCTCATTGATGTTTTCCATCAATATTCTGGAAGGGAGGGCGACAAGCACAAGCTGAAGAAATCCGAACTCAAGGAGCTCATCAACAGTGAGCTTTCCCATTTTTTAGAGGTGAGTCTTGCTTTTTAAAATTGACAGTTTATCCATTTTCGTCTCCACTTAGAAAACCACCTGTACATTTCCTCTTCTGAGCTTCCCTGAAGGTGATTCCAGTTACATTTCAGGACTCCTAGGTTGCTTCTGGAAACATGTTTGTGCAATGGAACCCTCACTAGAGGCTAGCCTAGATGGCCCCGCTGTTTTCATTTTCATCTGCTTTGTGTACAGTAGGAACAGCGAGGAAAAACTGCTTTCTCAAAGGCAAAAGCACGGGTTCCAAATAATGCTGACTCGTCTCTGAAAAATCTAAGAATTTAAGGCAATAACCATAGTAGAATGGGATGAAAAATGTACTCATGACTTATCACAGACCACAATGAACATACAAGAAAGATGTTGAAGATAGGCTCCTGATTTGGGGAAAGTACTGTTTTTGCTTTAGCTGCATGGTTAGCACCCACCAGGGGTAAAAGATGCCATTCACTCAGCAGACACTGACTGAGAAAATACTATGTTCACCACTGGGAGAGATGCAAGCCCAAAGGCATGGCCTCTGCATCTGGGGCACCCAGCCTGGCACATCAATGAATGGTCACAGCCTACTTGACTGAGGGCATGAAAAGGGCCCTGTGCCTTTTGAGGGTGTAGGGCTTTTCAGGGGGACCCATGGAGTAAGAGACCCTAATTTAGGAAGCTGCTCGAGGGGTCTTGAGAAACCGGTGGTGGAAGTAGGTCCAGATACGTATCCTGGACTCACTTCCCCGCCCACAATCTCCACTGCCCTCGGATCAGCCATCCATTGTCTCCACGGCATACCAGTCTCATGCCCTCGAGGCAATGAACTGCAATCCACCTGGCACCTGACGTTCCTTTAGTGCCCAGAACCAAGTTCACTGAAGGTGACCAATCATGCATACAGGAAATGGCCAATGAACCAGGGCACTAAGGCCTGACCAAGAGCTAATTCCGGGAAAGATGCCAGAACACCAGGGTCTGGCCCGGCCCCACAGTGACAGGGAGTCCCCCCACCCCTCCGGAGCCAGCAGAGCCTCTCAGTGCATGAAGGGCCCCAGGGTCCCACAGCAAGGCTGGCGGGATCTCCTGTCCACACCCCAACCCAACTCTCCATCACTGTGAACGGCACCGCCGGATCAGAGGAGGCGCCCGTGGGCTTAGGGGTAGGGAGCATCTCTGGGGCCATTCCAGGACTGATTTTCTCAGGCATTCAAGTTCAAGTGGCAGCTGCCCACCTGCACATTGTTATCCCGCTAATTCCACCTCTAACAATCAAAAGTCCCAGTTTCTTCCGTAACAAGGATTGTTCTAAGGATGAAATGAGATAGTGTTGGTCAAGTACTGAACGTACGGTGACAGTACTTATCAATAATTATTAATTATTGATTTTAAAACCAGAGAAACTTAGCTTGGGGGAACCGCAATTTAAAAAAATTTTTAATGCTTTTTTATTTATTTCTGAGAGGGAGACAGAGCATGAGCAGGGGAGGGTCAGAGAGAGAGGGAGACACAGAATCCGAAGCAGCTCCAGGCTCTGAGCTGTCAGCACAGAGCCCGATGCGGGGCTCGAACCCACGAACCATGAGATCATGACCTGAGCCGAAGTTGGACGCTTAACCGACTGAGCCACCCAGGTGCCCCATCCGCAATTTATAAAATATCAAGAATTCATGGCAAGCATATCAAGATGTCATAAGCATTTGTTGGCCTAGTTTTGTCAGAGTAATTCCAGACTGGAGGCAAATCTATAAAGTGATTGAAAGAGTGCGCTGCTCTCCAGATGTTTCCAGGTCCTGCCCAACCGCACTGGAATCAGCCCCTCACGCCGCGTACAGAGCCAGCTACTGCACATCACAGGCCAGGCTCTCCCGCCCTGGGGACCGGCCATTCAGAACCGGCCACATTTACGCTCTTCCCACGTGTGTAGCCCTGCGCTGTGTTGGCTCCTCTGACACTTATTAACACCACTGACTGGGTTTCAGGGCTGGGCAGCAGAGCCATCAGGAAAGTCCCATGATGCCAGAAAGCAACTCAAGGGGCAAAAAGAACACAGGCAGTTAACAAATTCCGGACATGTTGCTAGAGTCATTGCAGAAAAAAAAAAAATCCCAAAACAAACAAACCCTTTCAAAACATGAGATCCCACTGGAAGCCTTCACCGTAAGGACTTCTATATGCAGAAACAGTGAAAACCTTGGGGGGAGCCAGAAGCGAATTTTTTCTTCTAAGACGTTTGCTATAATATGCTCAGGCTTATTTAGAATCCATTCCTTTTTCCCAGGCGTGTTCTAAGCATAGCGGAGTGCAAGCTGCAGTTTTTCAGAACCTGGTTCCTCCATTTAGTCTTTTCAAGTAGCTCAGAGGGGCGCCTGGGTGGCTTTGTCGGTTAAGCGTCCGACTTTCGCTTAGGTCATGATCTCGCGGTTCGTGGGTTCGAGCCCCGCGTCGGGCTCTGTGCTGACTGCCAGCTCAGAGCCTGGAGCCTGTTTCAGTCTGTGACTCCCTCTCTCTCTGACCCTCCCCTGCTCACGCTGTCTCTCTCTCCTAGAAATAAATAAAACATTAAAAAAAAAAAAGTAGCTCGGGGCCCACCAGACCTAAAGTAAGGTGGAAGGGAAGGCCCGGGCCCCCTGAGACTTCTGCCCAGCCGAGAGTCCGCTGCTCACAGGAAAAACCTTTGTCGTATTTTGCATTTTACATCTTAAGTTGCTTCTGATACAAATTATTAAGGCGAGCCCCAACCTATTAATCATGTCTTGATGACTCTAAATTTCATTCAAAAACAAGATGGGCAATTTCTCTTCTATCTCCTAGGAAATCAAAGAGCAGGAGGTTGTGGACAAAGTCATGGAAACTCTGGACAGTGACGGAGACGGCGAATGTGATTTCCAGGAATTTATGGCCTTCGTCGCCATGGTGACCACCGCCTGCCACGAGTTCTTTGAACACGAGTGAAACGTAGCAAGCAGCCAAGCTGTCCCGAGACAGAGATGAAGGTCACACAAGGAAGCAGAGGGCAAGGGCGTGCAGGCTAGTAGGAGCTGAGCTTTCTGGCCGTGTTGTAGCTTATTAGGGAGCTTGATTCGCTTTGTCAATGAAAAATTGAAAACCTCTTTCCAAGGGCTGTTTTCCAGTGGGCCCCCCTCCCCACTCCTGCTCTGTTAGGCACACGTGCTAGCTGACTGGCCCCAGGGACTCGGTCACAACCGAGTCACGGAGCATGTGCTCTGCCTGCCGCTGCAGCCGGGGAGAACCCTAACCCAGAGAGAACAAACCCGGCTACCACAACCGACTCTGGACACTCGTGGCTTCCTGCAGTCTCCACTAGAGTTCAACACACAAAGTTGCATCCCTCCCTTAAACGTGTGTCTCTCCGGCGCAGAGGAGGCCTTGGGGCAGGCAGTGTGGTGTGAGGCGAAGCGCTGGGGCGAGCTGTGCCTCCGGGGAGATGCTCGGTCCTCACAGCTCTGAAGGGGAACCGTGGCTGCTAAACCGTCACATCCTGACATCGTAATTGGGGCGGGAGCCGCGGATCACAATTCCACATTGCCGGGAGCTCCCCTGACAGGGTCACAGCTCGCCGGGTGTGGGAGGACGCGTGTGCAGCAGAGGGAGCACGGCCCCCGCCCGGGCAGGGCTCCGCTCCCCGTCTCTGGGGACGTGTTGTGCAAGTAACTCTCTTTGCTCGGCCCCCCTTCTGTCCTAAAGTGGTGCGTTCCCAAAGTGACGTCTCTGGCCTGCTGGGGTGGGGTCCCCTGTCTGGGCCGCGCTGGGGTCTGCCCGCGGCTGGTGGGAAAGTCAGTGTGTGTGGAAAGACGAACGCAAGTGATCGAGTCATAAATATTAACAATCCTGGTTCCAGGAAAATTCAAATTAACCTTATCCTCCCCTTTCTCTGCTGCTTTATTTTAAGTGCACAGACTTGGAAATTCTTAAGCCAACTGACTGCTTGTATTTGCATTAAATAAAGAGAGGCCTGTAACGATTCTCGTAGCCATTACACGGGAAGCACAAGTGAAATACCTGCAATCCTGGGAAGAGGAGCGAAGTCATCATGACCGCAGACGCTGCACTCGCCAAAGCCAGGGCAGGTGCACAGGGCAAGGGACACTTGCATGGGTGTGGGGTGAGCAAGGGTGCGGTGTGAATGGAAGCAGGGTGCAGAGGGGTGAGGAGGGGCCTGGAGCAGTGTGGTGAGGAAGAGGGTTGGAAAGGGGCGGTGAGAGGGAGGTGCAGGTGCGGCAGGGGGCGGG